>NC_056468.1:24904730-25074730 GCF_008729295.1 Plectropomus leopardus | reverse complement strand
AAAACATTGCTCAGGTTTCAAAGAGTTAATATGAAAGTATTGATTAGACTAGCTGTATGATATATAAAAATCAAACCATTTTATTTTTCCGTTTCTCCGCTCTAGGCCCTGCTACCTTCACCCTGCCCGAGCTTGCTGTCCAGAAGGCCGATCACTTCCTGTTCTCCTACCCCTGGTTCCACGGGCCCATCTCCCGCGTTAAGGCCGCCCACCTGGTTCAGAGCTCTGGACCGGAGGGACACGGAGTGTTTCTGGTCCGACAGAGCGAGACACGAAGAGGAGACTACGTCCTCACGTTCAACTACCAGGGTAAAGCAAAGGTACGTCTCCTCACATCGTTTACACCAACACTTTACTTCACAATCTGAAGTGGTTAACCAAAAAATGTAGTAATATGAACCCACATTGTTCCTATTTTCACCTGCTCACGTCAAACTGGTGACAACCTCGTTTCTTCACATTGGTAAATATTTGAATGAGGAAGAGTTATACAGACACGCAAAAAAGTGTGAATGCTGCCCTGCAGGAAAAAGCAAAAAACAGATCATGCTCTGACTCGAACTGTATAAAAATGTCTTTTCTTGATGTTTTTCTGAGCTCACGCCTCTGTGTCTCCGTCTCTGTCTCTGCAGCACCTGCGCCTCTCGCTAACAGAATGGGGTCAGTGCAGGGTGCAACACCTGCGCTTTCCCTCTGTTATGGACATGCTCAGCCACTTCCGCCTCTTCCCAATCCCGTTAGAGTGTGGAGCCGCCGGTGCCGTCACACTGTCCAGCTTTGTAGTGGCGGGCTCCAGCCCTCCATCACAGGGTGAGACTCTGCCACTCTGTTTACCTCATTGACTGTTTGGGTTTTAGTTTGGGTTTGGGTCAGTTTTAGAGATGTTGATATGTTCTCAGATTTCAGCAAGTAAGTTAAGTTTGAAACCTGAGCACTTGATTTCTTTCAAAATCAAGGGAGGAAGGCAATAAGCAATGTAAGAAGAAATTTCCCAAAAATTGGCAAGAAATTAGTAAAAAGGAAAGGAAAACAAAAAAAGACATTTAAAAAAATAAACCAAAATAAGGACATTTTTATTTTTTCCCTTGACATTTCCCCTAGCTTTTAAAAAAAAAATAATTTTCTAAATTTAGCAATTTTTCAAGTACTTTGTGGAACATTTTTTACCTTTCTTGCCTTTTGTCCCATGTTTTTGAGATCAATCACACCATTTGCTCAGGGTTCAAAGGTTTAAATACTTGTGAAAGGCATCTGAAAGCCGCACAAGGAAAGTGATGTCACTCCAGGTTTCAAAGAGTTAATATTTCCAAAAGTAATGGAGACTAAAATTACAAAAAAGAAGATTTAGAGTCATCCTTTATTAATGACAATAATGACAATCTCTGTGTTAAGTTCCTGCTTAATGTTAGTTACCAAAACTTTAAATTCCTCTGTTTTTTTAATCTCAGGTCAGCTCTCAGGCGCTCTCCTCGTCCCTTTCTCCCTCCATCGGTGGAGCTCTGAGCCCAGCTTGGCTCACTGCAGTCTGGTCCGCAGCTCCAGTCAGCCCCGCTCCTCCTGCTCCACTAGCACCACCACCAGCACCACTTCCAGTCCCAGCTCTGTGTCCCAGCAGGGAAGCCGCCCTTTCACTCGCACCAACCCCGCCCCTGACCCTCCTCCGCCAGCCCCTGCTCCTCTCCGTCGGAGTGAATCTGTGGGGAGGCGACCCCTGCTGCGCCACCCAAACCCTCACATCCCTCAGCGGGACTCAGACTACGAGCTGGAGCCTGACCGAAGTCGCAAGCGGGCGATAGACAACCAGTACATGTTGCTTTGACCCGCTGACTCCTCCATCATTTCTGACAGACAGCTGTCACCTGTGACACCATCACACACACGTGGTACACACACATTTTGTTACCCAGCTTCACACGTGTGTGAGACTCTCAGAGAGTGCTGATGCTGACGCGATTATAGCAGACTCATGAACATGAGCCAATAAGTCTTTGCCAAAACACACTCACACTCACTCTATCTGTGCCGGGAGTGTGTTTTCCAGCATCAGACACCACAGTGAATGTATTTTTGGGAGTTTTATAATAGGTTTTAATATAATGATTATTCTCCTTTTATTGATGTTGAGGTTCTGTGTGAGAGAGGGAGAGCCACATGGTAGCTGTCCTCGAGCCCGGGCAAAAAAAAAGAAAAAGATTTGAGACATGTTTCTACTCATTTGAATTTAGAGGCGCGCTTGATCAACTTCTTTGGCAAGCTGGTTTAATCAAGTGCTCCTTTAAAAATATTTAAGACATTTACCCTTGACACACAGAAGTTTGTGTGGAGTAAACTCCCATAATTTTACACAAACACAAACGAGAAAGCACTCTTATTTTAGAGTGCCGACATGCTCTATTAGATATTCCTCCTCTTGCGTATTATTATATATTTAAGTGCACAACGCTTTCAGTGCACCTTGGAAACAATGTGTATTTTTTTCTATACACAGATTCTTTTATAGAAAAATTTAAAAAATAAGTAGAAAGGGGAAAACTTGGTTAAAGTCAGCTGGGAAGCTCTTATTAAAAAAAAAAAAAAGTAAAACCTGATACAGAGAACCATAGGAATTATTCACACTTTGCTTTCATCAGCACTGTTCTGTCGCTGTTTGGTGTGTGTGTGTGTGTGTGTGTGTGTGTGTGTGTGTGTGTGTGTGTGTGTGTGTGTGTGTGTGTGTGTGTGTGTGTGTGATAATGGTGAGTCCCAGTACACACTGCTAGCTTTTCCAAAATCAGCATCAAGCGTCTTTGTAGTTTCACAAGTTGCATTTCAAGCGCCAAAGGCTTTATGTGCACAAATGAACTTTTAAGTGAACACAGAAATATTTACATTTTCTGCCACAAAATCAAGGAAAATGGAAAAATATCATAACAATTAAATTTAAAGTCCCACTCAAGACACAAATATACTTAAACTAATAATGATTTTGTTGTTGGTTAACCCACAGAACAGATACAAAACTGGATCAGTCAATCAGATGTATGAGGCAACTTTTTATTTGATGTTTGGTGGCTTGTTTGGTAACTGGCGGTGGCTGACACACTAATCTGACAATAATATCTGTTACGTCAGGTTTTGGTAGACAGTGGAGGGAAGCTGCTCACCACCATGTTTCATCAAAACTTCCACTATGCTAATGCTAACTGCTCTGTGAGAAGTCCGCTCTGCGCTGAGATTTCCGGTTTCTTTGCAGTTGTTGTATTGAAGTCTGCTCCCCTGTCTATATACGTTTACTGTATTAGATGGCGACTGGCTTTTGTATTAGTGACGTACATCATTTAGCTTGTACGTTTACATTAGAGATTTTTGGGAAGTGCAAAAACTCCTCCAGCAGAGTAATGTTAAAAACATCTCTAGAGACAAACTTTGCACAAATACACTCCAGTATTGTCAAGGTCCAACATTTTATGAGACATAAACATTAAAGAAAAAAAATTAAGTGGATGGGACTTACACTATTTTTACCATCTTTTATACCATTGGTATAAAGTCAGGTGTGATAGATGAGCAACCATCAGGAAAGCAGATGATTTAAGCTTTTTCTCTGCTTCTCTCTTCTTCTTTTTACTATAATAATTTCACTCCCTTATATTGATTTTGTGGCATTAAAAGTATTGTGTCAACAAAACGAGCACCACCAAGTGAAATTTTGGACACATAAAGCTCACGCAAGCGGCCATCAGAAAAGGTAAACTTGAAAGGCTTCACTCCAAAGAGCGAGAGGAGGAAACACTTCATCTACACACCAAAAACAAGGACGGACTGAATCACTTGGAGGGTCAAAGCTCTGGAAACTTGGGCCCAGGTTTCAGATGAAATAATCTCACATCAAACCTTAAAGGGCTCCTAAAAAATAGAGATGGAGATGTGATGAAACTCCTGCGAGACAGAGGGACACTGAAGTCACAAAAGTGCCTCTGTAGATACAAACATGTATTTTCTTACAGCTTCTTCAGACTTCGTGATTCTGGGAGTAGCATCATGTCTCCAAACATGCTCTTTCACTCATAGCATTAATTATTTTTCTTAGTATTTTCTGCACAGGTTAACAACTGCAGCCAATAGAAAAAACATGGAGGGACTGGGAAAATAGTATGTTTTTACAGGATATATAATAGAACATCCATGTTTTGAATTAGGGACTTTTTGAGGGAGGTTTCGTCTCAGTCAGCAAAGTGTCCAAATGTGTCCTGACATGTTAAACAGCAGCCATCAGTCTTTATCGTCTAGCTTCATGTTTCTGAGCACTTTAATTTTTATGACCAATCAATAATTTTAGGTGCCTTCAGAGTTTGTCATCATACTTTTACAGGTATACTATGCAGGATTTCTTTTTCCAAAAAAACAGTGTTAAGACTCACACAATAATAGGGCTTATTTTCGTTATCAGTTACCCTTATGGGGTTTTTTTTAGGGCTTATTTTCGTTATCAGTTACCCTTATGGGGTTTTTTTTTTAACGATGAATCAATTAGTTGTTTAAAATGTGAATCACAACTTTCCAGAGACCAAAGTGACGTCTTCAGATTGTTACTTTTGTCCAATCAATAGTCCAAAACCCAAACACTTTTCATTTACTATCGTGAAGAAGAAAAGCAGCAAAAAAAAGAAAGAAAATAACTGAAACAACTGACTGATTATCAAAATAATAGGTGATTAATTTTCTTATGATTGACTAATCGTTTATCAACCACTGGTCGCAGGTCTTAAACGAATGTCATCTGTCATCACTGAGGACCCACGAGAAGTGTGTGTTTTTATCTGCAGAGACTGCCTCTGACTTATTCTTATTTTCTTTTTACCGCACAGAAATCCTGCATCCTGCATATTATGTCCTTTAAAGGTTTAAACCACCAGTTTTAAAGCTGCACCGACTATAACAGGCGTACATCTTTCAACTCACGTGTGAATTTCGTTGTCAAGAGCTGAGATACATACATACAAAGGAACACGTCCAAAAATCCATGAAAGTTGCATGTGAGATGTTTCTTCTCATCCACGACCACGTCTGAATTTCCTCAAAAACACCTAAAGAGCTCATTTGTACACCAAAATGTTTGTGTTTCTGACTCGTAAACCTCGTCTCTCCTCACAGAAAAACACTGAATATCCCAGAAACAGTGACATGTTTTCCTCATAAAATTAGTAGTTTGATGCCACTTTCTGTAATTTTGTTTCAGTAGCTGAAGCTTCTCTTGCATTAGTGACAGGGTGCGTCTTGGAAATAGTTTGCTAGGAATTGTCTGTCTTCTAACTTGCTTTAACACTAACTTAAGCAGTTGATTAGCCTCAGTATTTCTGCGTTTAACATTTGGTTTAGACCTGATTCTCTCTGCGCTCTCTCTCTCCTCCGGTGTTTTATTTTTATAACAGAAATACATAAAATCCGCTGTGATTAACTCCTCTCGTAGCGCAATAAGTCAGCTTTTGTCTACCAAAGGAACATTTTTACAATGGTTGTGTAGTTCTCTTTGATCATGATCAAGACTGACATCTTTAAAATGTTTATAAGGGGAACAAAAACAAGGATGTTTTTGGCAAAAGTACGGTTGGTCTTCCTGCCTTTATGTGCTCGAGTCTAAACAAACCCCTCATCACTTCTCTGTTTTATTTCTGCTAAAGGAAAGCAACGGTAACAACTGTTTTGACTATCAGTCCACTCTCTTTGCTGATTTATATATATTTTTTTACTTTTAGGGAGAATGACTGTGCCTTTGCCAGAAAGCTGCTGTTGCTTTTCCCCTTTTCGAAAGCTCAGGGTGTGATGTGGTGCAGAACTTGTGTAGTGCAATATCAGAGAGACGCTCCCAATTTCACACCTTTTATTTTTTTTAATGTATGAAAGAAGCGATCTGAGGTTTCCAGATGGATAAATTTAGTAAGAATTCAATGTTTGCACCTGCTCATAAGACCGAAGAAAATATATTTGATGAATGCCAAAGTTCCCAGAAAAAAATGCAATATTTAAAACCAGGGCTACCACATTTTCCAACTGCTTTTTGTTTTGTGTCATGGTTCAATCTAATTTCTCTGCAAGAATCGAGTTAACGCTCAAGAAGATCTCTGTATAACTCAGGTGTGTTTAACCGTCAACATCCGCTCCAGCAACACCTTTGGGCTCCCCCGTATGTTTATTTTAAAAATTTCCAGTTGGTGAATGTAATGTGTTCTCAATACTGTTCATCCTGTTTGTTAACTTAGCACTGTAAACATTCCCAATCAACCTGACACCACAACTGCTTTTTAAAACCTGTCATTGTGTTTGCATACTTTTCAGTTAGAAGTATCTAAATTATATTAAATATATATCAACTGTATATTTGACTTTTTGTAAAATAAACCTAACCAAAAAAAAAAGTGACTCACGTGATCAGATTGTGATTTCCGTGTGCAGTCTCTCTGAAGTCTCGGCATCACGTTGATCTCCAAACACCTGCTGAATGAGGTCACAGGTAAATGATGCTGTTTTAAAGGGACAGTTCACCCAAAATTTAGAATCAACATTTTTCCTCTTACCTGTAGTGCTGTTATGTCTGTTGCTGAGTGCTGAGATATCAGCTGTAAAGATGTCTGCCTTCTCTTTAATGTAATGGAGCTAGACAAATGGCACTTTGTGGCGCTTAAAGCGCCACAAAAACGCATTTGAAAAACTTTTTCCAGAAATCACAAAAGATAATCCACAGACCTTGTTGTGAGCAGTTTGATGCAGGAACATATGGTCACTTCTGGCTCCAAAAATCCAAGACATCAAAACTTGAACGGATACTTTTAAACCAGGTCTGTCGCAGCGGTGTGCAGACTGCGTGGAGAGATAAAAAGTTTTAAGGTGTTCCCGAGCTCCCCGGCCGTCAACAAACCAATGAGGGACATCACGGTTATTTCCTGCAGTCTGTGGTTTGGATCTTTACAGTGTGCGTGTTTCTCTGTGCAGTCCTCCCACTGTCTCAGATGATGTCCTTGCCAACTTCATGCAGCCGCAGGCCGACACGGGAGCGCCGTTACCTTGATTAGGCTCACCTGGGCCTTCCAGGCTATAAAAGCTGCTGCGGGTGTTGGCTCGCTCTCTCCCTCCCTTCAGCAGGTATCCGCCCTGCATTAATGCTTTTTGGTTTTGCACCTTCTAGCACCTCCGCAGCACACCTGACACACGTCCATGCATATGTCATATGCATGTCGACTGTTTAATTCGCCCTTTGAAACCTGCATCATTACTTTTCTTGTGCAGCATTAGAACAAGGACATAAACAAGTATTCATCAATTGGGTTGTTTTCTTTTGAAAACACAGAAATAAAGACAATGAGCAACTTGGCAAAAAGTGTTCAGCAAATTGTGAGAAATTATTGGATTTAGAATATTATTATTATGTAAAAGATAGAGCTAGAGAGAGATAAAAAAAGAAGCACATTAAGCAAAAATTTTCCAAGTAATTTCCTTGTTTGTTTTTACCTTCTTTTTTTTTTTTTAAAAAAAAAAAAAAGAAATTCAGTATATTTTTGGTAATTTTGGATTATTGAGTGATTTCTTTTTAAGTTGCTCATTGTCTTCTCCCCGTGTTTTTGAAAGAATCAAACCAATTTGCTAAATAAATCTTTTGTGCAAACACCCTACTTGTCACAATAACAGAGCCAGTTTGTAACTTCACCCAACAGCAAACTGATATTCACCCACACTGTAGAGGCATTATATCTAAAACTCATGTCTACAGCATGATTTCTGACTTTTCTCCACCTATTTAAGTCCAGCGGGACAATTTCTACTCTTTTGTCTCAGACATAATTTTGTACATCCTCAGTGGAACCAGCCACGATACATCGAGTACACTTCATATATTGCCTACCACTACTTTACTGTAATGCAGCCTTTAAAACCAGGAAAAAACACATTTATTACAATATCCAAAATCTACAATATTTACACTTGTATCATGATATTGATGTAATATTTACATATTGCCCTAATGTTAACATGTTCTATAAGAAACCCAAAATACAAGCATGAACCTAAAAACAAGCATAATATAAGAGCTTTGGACAGAACTTTAGTGCCTATGTTCATGTAAAGAAGCACCAGATGCAATGCAACCACAGAGCCATTCAGTTTTTAAAACTTTTTTATTGTTTTTAAATTTTTTTGCTCATTTTTTAAATTATTTATATTATCTACAAAGTAAAAGTTTTAACTTAAAAGTTACATAAGGGTCAGGTGAGAAGTGGGATCTGATCACCTCAGCCATTATAATTTCATAAATAACGTTTCTCCTGTCCTCTCGGCTGCCGAAAACGTGTTTATTTCACAGGAAGCTTCTTGTCATGTTTCGTTTTTAGTTTGGTTAGAAACCTGTCATGTAGTCTGGAAACAAACGCAGCACATAGCAGCAGCAATAAACAGTAAGATTAATACTGTCTAACAGTTGGAAGATTTTTTTTTTCTTCAAAACAAGGTGCAGACAAAATACAAGTTCCAGTTGAATTTTCTTATTCACTCTCACTGATTAGTTTCTCTCATTCTCTCTTTCACTTGGCAAGCTGACTCATGTTGCAATTTGGGACCCCTGTATGTGTGTGTGTGTGTGTGTGTGTGTGTGTGTGTGTGTGTGTGTGTGAACAGGGGCTGAATAAGAGGAGTCTTGCCCATTGAAACTCTCTAGCTCGTTAAAACATGTCACTGCATCAACCTGTTAACATTCTCTTATTGCCTAGTCTGGGAGGGAGGGAGGGAGAGAGAAAAGCTGATGTGAAGCATGTCTGGTGAGGATGAGGAAAGAGAGGAGAGGGAGGGCTCTCATTCTCTTCATCGCCTGGTTATGAAGGCTCTGGTTGAGAAGCGGGACACAGAGCGGGTCCCTCGGCTCGCTGGCGCCCTCTATCTACAGCTGCTGCTGATGATGAGGTTGCACTGCAGGGACGAGACAAAATGGGGGAAATGTGAAGTTAATGGATTGTTTACAATTACACAGTAAAGGCTGGGTTCCTGCAGCTTCAAGAAAGGTAGATTTAAGACTATTTTAGCACCACTCAGAATTGAGTTTAAGGCCAATTTTCTAATAACCAAACTTGAAGGGCAATTTTATTTTGCCCAAATACTAATTGTAACATAAAACATGACTTTTGAAAAAAAAAAAAAAAAAAAAGTCAGATTGTCTATGTCGAATGCTGGAAAAACAACCCTTAGAGTGGAACACATGCAAGACAATGAACAAACTACATTATCATTTAGTTTACAGACAGAAGGACGATTTTCTGGGAAGTTTTGTGTTTCTCAACCTGCATGTGAGATTCCACTATTTGGATTCCCACCATGACGAGTTTAAGAAAAAGAATTTCTTAAATTATTTAACAAAAAAAATAGATGTCACCAATTCTTTTGAGAAACAATGCAACAATTTATAAAATCTTACTTCCCATGTATGAGCATTTCTAAGACTTTTGAATACCATTTATGGTCTTATTTTTAGATTAATGAATTCAATGCCGATACTTTTTAAGAATCTACAGGAACCCTGTAAAGGGTAATGTATGCAAAAGATAAAATTTGGGGGGCATTCACTTTATGGGATAGATTCTCATTTTTTAACGTGTCTCTTAAGGTAATAGCAGGGTGTGTGCGGGTATCAGACACTTAAATCTAAGGCTTTTGAAGACCCTTTGAAGACACTTTTTACCCAAATTTAAGACGAATAATCTTTTTCTTAATCAAGTATTGCAGGTAGGTATAAAGGTAAGTAAACATGCTGCCTGTGCAGAGGCAGGTTTTCTGGAGGAATATGGTTACTTCAGTGAATAAACTATATTGTGCAAACAGGTCAGTGCAAGCCTGAACTAAACAGACAGTGTATGTCATGTTTTAGTGGAAGGTAGGAAGGTATTTGTAATATCAGAAATGTGGACTTCACGAAGAAGAACCAAACAAATTTAAACAAAAATGACTCAAAAGACTGATCAATAATCCTTTTTCAAGCATACATGAAAGCTGGACTTTGACATGTACCTGAAAGATTAACCATGAATTTTAGGGAAATTAAATTGTCACTTTTACCATCATACACATATTTTTGCAATTTTTTATATTACTTTAATTTTTAAATGTTTGTTCTTGTCTTGGTTTGGATACTGATTTGATTTGCAGTATTTGTTTTGTATTGTTCCTGTTTTACCAACTACTTTTTTGTTTCTTCTCCACTGAATGAACTACATATTTACATCTTTTCTATCTATTCAATAAACAGATTGTGGAAAAGCTGCAACCCGATGCCCAACACTTGCTGCAGCTGATGAGCTACAAATAAAAGTTGAACTTGCTTCGACTTTTTTCAGCGCTCCAATGATGCTGACACTCAGCAAGCTTTATGTGCATTGTGGCACACGCAGGGCGACGAAATATCATATTAAAATGAGGCACAGACAGTGATCAAAAGCAAAGATACTTTTCTGATTAAATACAAACTTAGATGGCTTTCGGTGCGTTGCTTTGTGGTAAGTAGCAGACACACTCAGCCCTGTCAAGACTTGACTACATTAACAAGCGTCTGAGCGACACATCAGCTGCAACTTGGTGATAATGTAGCCGGCCATGCTGTTACTGCAGTGTGAACAAAGCATAAAGCTTCAGCAGCTTCAGTTCAAAAATTAAGTGGGCCTTTAGCAAGATTCTCTCTTTTTGTTTCGTAAACACTGTCTGGAGAAACAGAGGGAATTACACACCATAAATACAAACTTTGGGCAGTGGATATGGACAGATTGTCAGAGGAGAGTCCACCCACAGCTTCACCTCTTGATAATATCTCGTCAATAAATACTGCCAGCACAAATTAGGCTTTTTTCAGTCTGTTCCTCTGGTGGATGTGATTGTTAGATCCGCTGTGAGATCCAGTTAGCCATCTGGAGTCACAATGGACTCATAAATTGTGGCTGATCAGCATGGACTGTAAATTTCTTCTTACTGGGACTGTCAGGGCTTAATTTTGTCTAATGTAAGGGGTTTGTCTATATTTCAAATAACGACTGCGTCTATCCAGGTCAAACCATCTAACTGACATCTGTATATTTATCACATGAAAATAAAGTAACGAGGGGCATTAATGACCAAGCATTACTGTTCCACATGACGAGAGCGGTTTCAACCACAGGTGCTTTTTGCGTGCACATTTGTTTTCTGTCTCCATCACTAGCACCCACGACTGTTTCTCGTTGTCTGAGTCGACCACACAAGGTAGCCTGAGGGACCTCAAGTTTTACTGCTGCATCTCATTGGCTTGTTCTTTTTGGCAGTTTGTCTAACGGCTCAGACACACCTAACCAACTTTAAAAAACTAGTGGTGACAAAGGCTGACTGCCTCACATCTCCTGTGTCACGGCCAAAAATTGGCACCTGAATACACCGCAACCACAGCCAACAGCCAACTAGTCTGTATTTGTCATTCAAAAAGAGAAACAAGACGACTGATAGGAGGGATTCAAGATGCTAGTTAGCCAGTTTGCACGTTAAATCACCTTTTGTTAAATAAAACCAAAACAAACGCATCTCATTTAACAAGTGTGTTTTCATCTCACATTAGCTGTTTGTTTAGTTTCCTTACTTCTACTTCTCTTATGTGCTGAGTGTAACTACCAATCAGACTTATCTCTCTCAAGCCTCATTCCCACTGCACAAAAAAAACACCCACGAACATCTGGTTTATTAATGCAATCAGCATTCACACCCAGGTCAAATGACTCTGCAGCAGACACGGTTTTTATCGCCTCCAGCTCCGATCGGCTTTGATGGGAACATAACACCCAGATGAACGCAGTAATTTTAGCTCCTTAACTGAAGAGATGCAATGATGTGCTGTCACTAATTACTGTCCTTCTCCTCCTAAAGCAGTGCTAAAAAATCGATCCAAATATATCTGCACCGAGTTTGCAAGGGGGACGAAGAAAAGAAACCACTGAAAGGTTTTCAAAGATCTCTGTTCCTGCTTCTTTCTACTGTTTACTTGTTCTCCTGCACGTCTGTGATGTCGCACAGACAGACCAACAAAGCAACACACACACACACAGGCCAGCTAACAGAAGGGCAGATTCACTCTCCAGAGGTGTTCAGAGGCAGGGAATGCAGCAAATTGCTCATATTTAGCAGGTTTACCCGTGCTTAAAAAACCTGCGTGCACATGCTAATTTTAGCGGTAAAGCAGTATCACTGACGCGGTAGGCTCTGCAGGCTCTGATGCAGATTCAACATGCTGGAAAAAAAAGAGCCACCATCTGTTGTCGTTTTTTGAAAAGACCCAAAATGTAAACTGTATGCAGATTATTTGATTACTATAAGCAAATTATTCAAACAGCATTTGTACAGAAAATCGATCTTTTTGATATAAGAGGTTGATTACGATGTCATGATGTGGATATCTTTTGCATTGTGCAAAAAAATGTATCTTCATTGATCAATTTGACATTTCAGCCAGACTCGTAAAGGGTTAATCACTCAGATGCCTTAATGTGCATGTACACAAGTATAAACAACACCTAGTAAGAAACAATGACAAGCGTATCATGCAGATCCCTTTACTTAAGAGGGGGAAAAATAGTGCATATATCCCTGACTCCACCCGGCTGGAGTGTGCTAGTTAATAAAATAAACTTACCTTGTGGATGTGCCAGGTAGGAGAAATGTGTGGTGGAGGAAACGGGAATGGGGTTGAGGGCAGTCTGGGGCATGGGAGGCTGCGGACCCCCTGGAGGACCCTGGGTAGCCATAAGCATCATCGTGGGATGGGTCTGTGCCGGGTGGTGAGACTGCACTATACCAGACTGCATATGGGCCTGCGTGTGACAGAAAGTGTTAAAGTGTGTGCGACAGCAAGAGCAAAAGTGAGAACGCCAGTGAGAGACAAACAGTCAAGTTAATAATAAAAAAAAAAGACGAGCATCGAGGCCACAACATTCACAGCTCCTGTCTGTGTGTTACTGACGGCAGCAGCATGAATGGAAACTGTGGTTAAGACCTGTGGACAATTTCTGTGTGTGGATGACAAAATAAAGCATGACGCACACCATCCCTCTGGTGATAAATAAAATGATAAATAATCTCTGTTCAAACGACAAATTGAACTGCAGAACTCAACAACATCAATCCATCAAATACAGTAAGAACAAGTCTGCAGGCATTCTGCTCATTTTTAACCACAGGCAGAAAGATGCATTGTTACTATTTAAAAGCTCTGTAAGGAATTTTGGTTTTAGGTAACAACATAAATATATTGTTTGAAATATTTTTCAATGCCAACAAATGTACAATTGTTAAAAAGGTCAATAGTTTGACAAATAAAAGTGTTTTCTCTTTATAAATTTAGATACAATCAATATTTGTCTCATGTTTGTGCAGCAAGAGTCAGAAGACAATTAGCCAGCTAAGCGTGACACAAGAAGCAGAGAGAAGTGACAAGTCTGGCTCTCTTTAAACTTAGCTCACTAATTAACAGGTTGTATCTGATTTGTTCAATACATACACAGAGAGAAATGTAAAAAAAAAAAAAGAAGAAGTGATTTTTGTGTTTTTAAAAGGAAGTTAGTGCTACTTTTTGTGTTCCCACATGCTGTGCAATAATATTTGTATACTTGAAAAAAGACACTGACGCTTTTAGTCACCTCTCTGTTAGCTCTGCTTAGTTTGTGCTAAATGTATGCTCGTGTCTATTCTGCAAAGGTGGGTGGTGCTTTTTGTGGTTGGCTTTCGTCAGGGTGGGTTCCACAACCAGGAACCACTGATTCCCGGAGCCATCCGGAAACTTGGACAATTATAAAGCAGCAGCCAAAATTGTAAGAAAACACAAAAAAACGACTAAAACACAGTGTACAGGTTAAAGGAACTGATGGGGGCACATTTCACTGAAGTTTCACCTAATATAGTTTCCATGTGACAAATAAATGACTGATTAATATTTCTACATTTTTTCGACAAAAATACAACACACCATGTGTTTATTAAAATTATCATGTGTAAATATTAATAATGGACATACAGCATCTGTATAATAAATGTTTTTATAATATATAGATATATTTTTTATTATTTAATTGAATCCGTTTTTGTCCGATTTTTATCCTCATTTATAACTCAATCACTTTTTTTCCCTTTTTCTCTTCTGATTCTTGAGTGGCTATGAATTCCACAATGTGGGATTAATAAAGTCTCATTTTAGCAAATAATAGTTTATAAATCTGTACAGCATTTTTGTGCAGCAGCTCTGTCTGTAGCGTGGATTACAGAACACAGTCAATGAACTTAGGTTCTGGTATACAGGCTCTCTGTACAGGCACTAAGGCAAAATACCTGACAAACTCACCGAAATGGCAAGACTGTACAGAATCTCTATGTACGCCTGTTTGTTAAGAAATAGTTGTGCTACTTGTTGTCAGATTTTCACTTCTGTCTATGTTCAGATTAAACAAAGATACAATGCTCCAAGTAGTTAGACATAAGCCAAAGGCTGTGACCTACCTGCTGCACGTGTGCCATGTGGTTGTGGTTGTAGCCGTGCTGCACCTGCTGCGGGTGGATATAGACCGTCTGCTGGGCAGAAGGGAACGATGCCTGGGGAGACTGAGGATTGGGCCCCGGGGTCATGGAGGGGGGAGTGGGGGCCAAGGCAGAGTACATCTGCTGCTGCGGGGCCTGGTTGGCCAGGTGGAGGGCCTGGGCTGCTGCTGCCGCTACGACACACAAATACACACTAATAGAGACACAAAACTACTATACAACAGTACTGCAGTGCTCTGTTTGAAACAAGGCAGGACAGGTCACCTGCTGCTGCCTGTGGGTGCTGTGGGTGCTGGACTGGGCTGGCAGCTGGGTGGTTAGGAGGACCTCCATGTTGTGGGGGACCACCCTGCTGGCCTTGGCCTGTAGGCGTGGCAGAAGGCTGGGGGTGCTGCGCGTGAGGGTGCAAGGTGGCGCTGGGATGGGGGTACTGCTGAGGCATTGGCCCTGGAGACACTGTGAGACACCAGTCAGTTTAACACTTTAACATTCCTTTGACATACTTCATAAATATGGTAATTTAGTACATTTCTTTTAGACAAGTTGGAAAACCTAGTTGGAACAAATCAACTTGTATGAGTTGTAAACTTAGAAACTTGTGTTTATAATTATGGCAATAAAGGTTAAATTACCTTATCTCTGAATAAAGTTTTTCACATTATTTAAAAGGAATTTTGAGGTGTTCTGTAGCGTTACTATAATTATAAACACATGGGGTTTTTTTTTTTAGCTTTTATTGCCTTTAATTGACAGGACAGTGTGAGCGTGAAAGGGGGAGAAAGAGCGGGGAGACATGCAGCAAAGGGCCGAGGCCAGACTTGAACCCGCGGCCACTGCGGCGAGGACACAGCCTCTGTACATGGGGTGCCGCTCTATCCACTGAGCCACCGGGCGCCCCATGAACACGTTTTTAGGTTAATTACTAGGAAAAATTGCACTGGTCCAAAAACTTTCCGCTTTATTTAAAAGGAATTTTAAAGTGTTAAAGTGTTATGACCTTTTCTTGTCATTTTTAGTATTAGGCGATTTCTGCATTAAGATTATTCGTCCATTGAAATGAACAGAAAAAAACGTGACTACAAGTAAAAATTAAATTGGTCTGACAAAATTTCCACTTTATTTAAAAGGAATTTTAAAGTGTGATGTAAGGGTGAAAGGTATGAAAACACATTCTGGCGCAGTGCATGTGAGCATACACACACGGTGTGCTGACGTACCATACATGGTGTGTGTCTGCTCTGGGTACTGTGTAGTTGAGGAAGAGACGAGGGTGGGTTGGCCGTGTGTGGGAGGCGCCATCATCCTGGCACTGCCCTGCATTACTGGACTGAACACATGCTGCGCCTGGAAGACACATGAGGACAGAAGACAACATCAGCATCAGAGTCCGTGTGTGTAACTCAGTCATTTGAGCATGGTTTTGTCCTTGCCTATGGCTCCGTATTAGTGATGCAGACTATAATGAGGCATCCAGCATCAAATACTGAAAACATCAAGTACCAAAAAATGATATTAAACACCTGGTTTGATCAAATATTTCCTGATTAAATTCAAATGTTGCCATTTTTAGACGGTATTTTATCACAGCAATGTTCATGTGTGACTGTGTGTCAAGA
This sequence comes from Plectropomus leopardus, assembly GCF_008729295.1. Taxonomy (NCBI): domain Eukaryota; kingdom Metazoa; phylum Chordata; class Actinopteri; order Perciformes; family Serranidae; genus Plectropomus; species Plectropomus leopardus. The sequence continues at coordinate 25,058,558 of NC_056468.1, read as the reverse complement.
CAATATGCAACATCTACGGAGGATGGCTCCTTCAGCTTAGGCTGCTACCCCCGCGACCTGACCCCGGATAAGCGGTAGACAGTGGATGGATGGATAGCTTCTTCAGTGATGTTGATACGTTTTTGATGCAGTCAGTCCCAGGGACCCACGCGTGGTCATTTGAGTGAGTCCTACAGGGTTCACACCCATTTTCATGGACAAAATTTCAAAACTTTTCCATGACTTTTGAATGAGGGGCTGAGAGAGAGCGACAGAGCGAGAAACCTATGGATGGTAAACGAAACGTCACATACTGACACATTAAAGCCAAATTATGCCGACAGAAACAAGTTATCCACAGAAAATGACTGAAACAATTTCATTCCACTCAACAAATCCCATGACTTTTCCAAAACTTTCAATAATTTTTACTAATTACATGACTTTTTCAGACCTGCAAAAGGTGATTGAGAGATTCCATGACCTTTCAAGGTTCTCCATGACTGTGAGAAACCTGGTCCTAGGGAAACTGAGTGGCTGCATGATTATGGCCAAAATGATCATTTTCACGTTATGGTACATTCCTAAGGTTCTTTCTCGCAGTGCACCTCCTAAAAACAGAATATAAATACAACTGTACCAAAACTTTATACTAAAAATTAAATCAACAGAGTTCTGCTTTGAATTTTTTCACCTGAATTCACTGCACCTCATGGCAAATTATAAAAACAACTGCACCTAAAATATAACCTAAGTAGAAATAAATATGCTGTGACAGAATACAACCAATTGAAAACAGTTTATTGTACAAACATCTAATGCAGTCACAGCTGCATGTGACTGCATTAATTATGTTCATCTGTCTTTGGAGCTAGATGGATACAGTGAAGCACTGTGCAGCGTCACTGTTATGGATTTTGGAGTCAACCCTGGACAAGGACAAGGATTCAATGACGCAATGCAAAGTAACATTAGTGACGGTCGGGCAGGTGATGAATCTGTGCAAAGCACTGGAATGAAAACAATGACACATCACCGATAGCACGATTGTAATATTCAAAACACAAGATTCATCAGTGGTGTCTGTGACAAAAGAAATACTTTCAAAATAACACGAGATGCCATAGTTTCTATGATTTCAACATGGATGTGCTGTTCACAATGTAGTATTGTAAGAGAAAATAATAGGGTGCCATGCCCCAACACATCGACTGTGAGTTTACTGCATCTTTTTGTGAATGTCAGGGACAAAGATCGCATACCTAGCAACATCAATGCTTCTTTAAAAAAAGATACCGTAGGAAAACCTGCATACATCTCTCATAAGTGTTTTAATACCTAATTAAGTTGTTTTCAGTTTAATCTAATCTCTTTTTCCCTCCCTCTTTCATTATCTCATCCTATTTCTCCCACTTAATTGTATAGTAAGTTTTATTAATGTTAACGGCAATAAAGCTAAATGAAATTCCATCACTTTTTAATATGTGGTCATTATGTTTCCCTTTAACACCCTGAAGCCAGTCTCCTAACTGCCTCTTTGTTCCTGCACTTGTTCTGTCACAGCCTGCTTTCAAACAGGTAACAGCACTCCAGATATCAGATGTGAAGACAAACTGGCATGTTGTCAAGCTGCTGGACCGCAGGCATCTGTCAGACTAATGGCTTAGTGGTGAACAGCTGGGAGAGATAGAGACTGGCAGCACTAGCTGACAGTACCAGAATCGCTGTAATGGTTACATGTGGCGCCTGCTGGGCTGAATGAACTGCTTACCTGTGACTGGTAATGCGTCATCTGCTGGACCAGCGGCTGACTGGTGAACTGCTGAGGGCTGCAGGTGAAGTACTGAGCAGAGTAGGCGGGGCTCGGTGCTACTATAGGGGGTCCTGCAGCCGTCGCCGGGTGCATCATGGTGGGCGTGCCTTGTGGGTGGTGCTGGTCTGACCTCTGCTGGGGCATGTTGGGTACTGGAAAGTCATGAGGATATTTCATGGGGAAGAAGTTTTGTTTAATATTGATAAATCTGAACGAAGCAGAATTGTGGAGGAGTTTTAAAAAAAAAAAAAAAAAAAAAAAAAAAGGGTACTGCTGGTTTTGTAGCAACCGAATTGTCCAGAATGTAATACAACTGGTGATAAGAAAAATAGCCGTTTTTTAAAAAATATGGTTACATTTGGAGAAATTTATGAAGAGAAGTAAAACTTGATCAAAAACATCCAATGTAACGTATGTCTTTTTTTAAACCAATTAAAGTCTTTGCTTGATGCATGCCATAGATTACACATTCATCCAGCTCATCCAAATTAGCAGCAACTCTTTCTTTATTCAGTTTAACAGTTCTTTGCACTTAAAACATAATGCTACTCTATGTTAAAGATAACTTTTATGAAAATAACATCTGTCATATTTGATCAAACTCTCACTGCATCCACACACTAGCGTCAGTGCAAGAGACGGAAAACGAAAAAAACTAAGATCTTTCTTATGCTTCCTGTAGCATCTGATATAATCCACAGCACATGAACGAACCCAATCAATCATAGAAGAGGATTCTGTAACGCAGCTGTCCATCACATCAATCGCTGCTCATAAATTGCGTTCAAACTGTCAAACTAGGCAACGCTGGACAAAAATGAGTCCAGATTCTGTTACTGCATTGCTTATTTCTTACCTCACGTATTTGAACATATTTTACTGTACCGTTTAGCTGTAAAATGCGAAAGTTGATGTGACTTTCTCAGCAGAAGGTCTCTCCTCTCTATCCCCTATGTTGCTGCCTATATGTCCACGCAGCTCCTTTTATCAAAGAGTGGCATAAAAGTCAAGAGCACTCACTCGGCAGTAAAATCTGAGGATCAAAAAATCTCCTGAAGTACATTGCACAGAAAAAAAAACCGACTGCTCGACTTGAAGCAAGCTCAGTCAACTTACGGGTCTCCGACTGATGATTTTAATCTCCGAGTTTCAAGGCGTTTTACCAACTGTAGCTTTAATGTGACCACTAATGGACCAGAATTTGCTACATTCAACAAAAAAAAAATCAGCTGATCCTCAAATATAATATGATTACAAACATAATATATAAAAAAGGTCTTACATTAGGGCCAATACAGTATTTTTTACACCAGATTTAGCTTCAGAGAAACAGCAAGAGAGGTGCGGGTTGGAGGGAAATGAGAGAAAGCAGTGGTTATTCTCACCTTTACCTGGTCTGTAGGGTTTAGACTGGCTGACTGTCATATGAGGCATCTGAACCTGGTACATAGCTGCTGGAGACTGGAGTGAGGAGGGGCATGAGGATGGCAGATGAAGAAAACAAGTTTATACTCAAACTTAAGAATAATTTCTACAAGAATAAAAAACAGCCCTCAACTAAAAACAGGTGAAATTTTGTGTGGGACTATTCTAAAAATCGATCTGTTGGGGTGGACCCCAACTATTAGATTTAGAAGCTAATCCCTCACAGAAGACATACAAAAACATTTTAAAAACACATATACACGTGAGATTGTGGGAATTATCTCTTACCTGGGGCCACATGCATTTTCTATTCCTGTCTATTATTGGCCAGATAAAAGGTGTTTAACAACTATGACTCAAATGCTGCTGACTCAAATCTTCCATTCCTTAACTCTTTAACATTATAGACCATGCATTTCTTTTACAAACAGTACTGCAGCAAAACAAAGAGGCACCAACTCCTATTAGCTTACAGCCATTTGTCTGGTAAACCGATGAAGCCAATAGAAATAAGATGAAGTTATAAGTCCATCTGTGATGACAGTTTAAGATGAATTGCAATAAGAAGTTGGCAAACCAACATCTGATGGCATTAATTCAACAAGCAAGCAAAACATCTCAGTACTGATTGGGCTTTAAAAAAAAAACAAAAGGATTTAAAAAATTCACAAACCTTCCATATTATGCTTTTCTAATGGAGCGAGAGACAGAGGAGGAGGGGGAGAAAAGGAAAAAAGAGCCACTCTTTAGTTGTTCACCAAGGTACTTTATCGCTTACACGTGTCTGATGTTGGATCACCAAGTTTTTCTTAAAGCAACACAGGAAAAATATATAGATTTACGACTACAAATGTAACAGCTTTCATCAACAATATGCTTAAATCCTCTTATAAGTGCTTTAAGAGTGCTTAAAAAATTCTTTTGACATCATATTGTATACAAATGTCATATATTTCCTCCTTTCTTTAAACATATGAAGCTTGTTAACCCAAATATTTAGCTAAACATGTTACAGATAATTCAGCAAAAAGAATTCAGATCAATAACAGAGTCTGGAAGATGAAAGAGGGAAGAAAACTAATGACAAGAGGGGGTTAATGTTCTGCAATTAAGATCTACAAAAAAATACAACAAAATGTATAATGCCTATTAAAAATAAAATAAAGAAAGGAAATGGGGGACAGTAATGATGGCAAGCACAAGAGATTAATTAAAGCCAGAAAAAAAAGCAGTAAAAAAGGAAAATGAGGACAAAAATAAGCAGACATGCTGGGAAACCTCATGGTGATGGTTGTTAGTTTTAATGAACTTTGCATTTCATACTAATTCAATGTGACGCTTGAGGTGATCTGCGCTGAAAAAACAAACACATCTGTCTACTGCACATCTCAGCATGCAGGCGTGTGTCTCACCTGCACTCCGGGGCTGACTGGTGTGAGTGGATACATTTGGGGGAAGCAAACTGTCTGACCGTAGACAGTTGGGGGCTGCTGGACCACAATGGAGGGGCTGGGCTGGCCCTGAGGCCGGGGAGGCGTCGGGGTGTTGGCTGGTTTGGGCTGATGAACGAGGATATAAATGGAGACAGACGCAGTCAGAGATATATGAAATGAGTTTTCAAACAATCTCAGTTTGTTGTATTTAAAATGTGTAGTGTGTAGTATCTGCGCACACTGACCTGCGTATTGAACCTGGGTTTGAACTCATTGGCATTTGGGTTCAGAGTTGATTTTCTCACTTGACTGCAGGAGGAGAACAAACAGTTGAGAGGTTTAACATTTAAATTATCCATCTGGAATTACTCTTGAAAGACTCGGCTGGGTATTGTAGTTTTTTCACAAAAGAGAAGGAAATCGTGCATTAGTTGAGAATTATTTTAAGCAGCAGACTAAAAGTCATTTTAAGCTCTAGTGAGTATTTCCAGCAGCAAGACAGCAGTAAATGTAGGATTTAATTGGGTAACTGTTAATTTATCAGTTCTTATATGACAATTATATGAGAAAGAAATCTGCATCACAACTTCCGTCTCAACCATATTGTCTTGTCCACTCACTCTTGTACTGCCTCCTTTTTCTCCTCCTTCTCTTCATGCTTGGATCCGCTGAACGCGGACGTCGCTGTCGTCTGCACTCCCTGTGATGTCACATCCAGCCCCGCCCTCTTCTGGTCGGGGGCTGAGGGAGATGGGGACAGTGCAGCGGGGCTGCCAGGCTTACTGGTGTTTGTGGTGGTGATAGATGGAGCAGGGGCACCACCAGGAGTGCCAGCAGATATCACTACAACACCGTCTTCGGTTCCCTCACGCCCTGCTGAGGAGGCTTTGTCCAGGGGAAGGTCTTTCGGCTTGTCCGCTGTATCTCTGGGAGGCTTGGTCATCATCTGGTCAAAGGCAGGGTCTGGGTTTGAACTAGACTGCAACTGGGAGAGGGAAGATGAAAAGATGAGTTAGAGGAGGCACATAAACATGAGGTTAGTTATGTGAGATTGTCAGCATTTTTATTCTGTACAAATAAGGAGACACTTACCCTAAAATCAACACTAAATTTCTTTAAATTATCTATTTGTTTTCTGTGGTCTGGTGCCATAGAAGGGGGTCCTGTAAGGTGAGGAAGGACAGAGATACAGGATTGAGGGCTTCAGTGATTACCAAATGGATTCAGTGAATACTGCTGTCCACTGTCTTCTGTACCTTTACAGACTGGTCTGGTGATACTAGGTGAGCTGTCCAAGGGCTTAATGTTCTCCTTGTTTGCCGTGGGGGATGTCTGTCTCGTCTCCTGGACACGACACTCTTTTGCTGCAATAGAAAAATAGTCTGTAAGCTCGCAACACAAAAGAAGAGCAAGGATTTGTGACAAGTGCTTCTGATAGTTACCAAACCAAAAACATCAAATCTGCACAAAAATCAGATATATCTTATCATATGTAGTATTCTTCAATCAGTCTCAGTGAAAAGTGTGAGTTAACTTTAACCCTACCGTCTCCTGCGGGAGAGGCGACCATGTTGGGGGCGGGGCTAGCAGCAGTAGGAGAGGAAGCTGATGTTGCTGTGGCAACAGTTTCCACAGGAACTGTTCCTGTCTGGGGTGCTGGGAGGGAGGAGGAGCCAGAGGAGGCTCCACCCATACTGTTCTGTCTGGGGGAGCGAGGTCTGTGAGCTGAGGAGGGGAGGAAGAAATTCAGGCGATTACACAATGAACTATATTCTGAGTTACAACAACTAGGGGTGTGCCATATCATATCATTTATGATAATGCTGGTATAATTTTTAATATGACGAAAAATTTTATATAATGATGATGGCAACATTGCAACTTGTTGACATAATAACATCATACTGTTGCACCCGAATATTTCTTCTGAATACTTGAAGGCAAACAGTTACATTTGCAAATGACTGATTTTGTTGCAACTGTATATTCTTGACATCAATAATAATTGCTTCTGTATATATTTTTCACTATTTTGTCATATCATCAAGAAAACTGTTATACTGAAATATCACAATATTATTTAAGGGCCATATTGCCCACCCCTACCTACAACTAACTTCCGAAATCTTGATTAATTGTCTATCATTGGAGGATAAGTAGTGAAAGAGTTAGGGTTTCACCCACATTTGCACTCATCATACCACAGAATGGTGCTTACTTACAAATTATACACAAATGCAGAAAAAGTTGATGAATCCTTTAAGTGCACTGCAAGGTCCTTTAAAACATACTAAACCATTACTTATTTTCTCCTTTGCAAAGCTGTTCTATTGTGTGATATTTCAATGAAGCAGAAATGCTCATGCAGTTGGAAAATTATCAAAATAAAAATACACAAATATAAAGAAATGAAAAGAAAGAGGAACTCTTTTACCTCCGCTAACCACCGAGGACCATGTCCCCCCAGAGGAGCTGCTCCTGGTTGGTGGAGTTACTGGGACATCTCCGGGGGCATTGTGGGAAATTAAGTCCACTCCTGGAGGGACTCCAGTGGTCCGGCAGGGTGGCACTCTGTGAGCACGAGGTGTCCGCTGGGATTTTGGAGACATCCTGGGTGGGCCTGTAGATGAAGACGGACAGAATTCCATTAACAGGTGAAGGTAAACACACTGAATAGACTGTGTTTCCTACCATCCTGCTGAAAAAAATTTCACTTTCAAACTTTTTCTTTCACAAAACCTTTAAAAAAACCCCAAACTCCTGCAACAAATACATCTTAATCTAAAGTTTAAATGTCTCATCACACAGTGTTGTTATTTGGTGACATGCATGTTAGTGGAGAGATGCTGCAGATGATCCTGTAAAGTGATCAAACAACACACCACACTCTTCAAACCACAGCCAAGTGAGGTCAGAGATGAGAGATGGGAAAACAGAAGAGAGAAGGTGGAAACCCGTATTTAAAGAATTGACTGTTTAGCAGAGTTTGTGTAGTTACACTAACTGTGCGTCTTACAGGTGACAGCCCAGAGCAAAACTGATCTTTCACTAAACATTGGTTGAATATTTCACCTTTTCACTGTAGAAACATTTGAAAAGTATAAAGATGATCCATAAGTGGTACTTCAGTATTTTAGCTCAGTACTCCAGCTTAAAGGATTTTACACAAAAAAGGACTACAAGGTTCTGAACAGAGGACGATTTGTCATTAATAAACAATGCTCCACCCAATTTTGGGACAAATTAAAAGAGAATCAATGTGGAAGATAGTGTTGACTCTACAACTCTGGTGTTTTAATTAAAACCATATATTAGACTTAGAAGGTTTTTTCCTTAACTTATTTGTATTATTAAGTCACTGTTGATTGCAAAATGCCCTGGCTATATAAAAATTGACACCGTAAGTGTTAAGACTGGTTCTCTATTAGCCTCGCTTTAGCTACGTAATTCTGTCTGCTACTGGGCACCACCTCCCAAGAAAAGAGGGCTTGTTTTACAGCACAAAGGAAGTGTGCCATCCATAATAAAACGAGGATATCACTTTTGTTTTCCCTCGCAGTTATCAGTGGCTATCCTCAATTACCAAAAAGTAACAATATATGTTTTCTGCAATTACTATCCCAATGTTCTCAACTGGCTGAAATAATGTGAGGTTGTGAATGCAGGTTTAACATATCACACCTGCTGGGTGTCATCAGAGTTCACTTAAATCAGTCAAAGTGTTTTAAGCAGAAAAGGTCAAACAACAGAATGGCAGAAAAGCTCAGCAAGTTAAGTTACTCTTTAAGTCTGTTCTCTTTTATCAAATATCGCTGGTCTAAAACTAGAAGGCCATGTATAAATAAGCAAGACTTTCTTCACAGTCCATCCATTATTAATGTAAAAAGCATCATATTAAAGCCGAAATGTGGTTATTTTAACCTCACAATCATTGATAGAATACAAATCCAATGTGCTGGAGTACAGAGCCAATACAACAGAAAATGCTACTGTTAAGCGCTGTTTGTAAGGGCCAAACGAATAAGTGGTGGTAGCATCCTTAAAAAATGGCATAATAAAAAACTTTTGCGTGTATCTTTCACATGCTTCATTGACATTATTGCATCAGTCTGTATTTTTTAAAAGAAATTGCAATAATGAGTCCTTTGAAATTTTCAAGGCTGTTGTAATTTTTTGTGAGGTAAAAAATTGTTTTTAATTCCTTAGCAGCCACAACATTCATAGTCAACTAAAATATTACGGTGTTTGCATAGATCTCGTTGCTGCTTTATCAGAAAACAGCTGAAGAAACTGGTGTCCATGTGTTTTAACTCTTGCTAGACAGAAAGCACAGCACACATCGTGGTGCACCCACATGCCAAGGTGAAACTGCCTGACGCACTGAGAAAAGGATCAGCTTTGTGGCTTACCAAATCCTAACAATTCCCATTTGTATGGAAATTGCAAATCTGATCCCAAATCAGTCTGAAGAAGCAACTTCACCTATTTGTGTTGTTCCACACTAGACCTGGGCAAATGTATTTTTGAAAGTAGTTTCTTTATTTAACCTTTAAGATGCTTCCAACATGATTCAAAATAATTAAAATGAAATATCATTTCCATATTAGACTCAATTCATCCACCTTCTACTCATGCCTTTGCCCAGGTCTACTCCACACTGATGTGGGTACCTTCTGAAGACATGCGTTTGGGCAGAGTGGAGGCTGGAGACGTGGGCCCATGGTGAGAAAAGGAGGATGAGGAGGAGGGATAGGAGGGGTGGGATGAATGAGAGGGAGGCCTGGAAGGTCGAGAGGGGGGTCTGGAGGGTGGCCTGGTGGGCGTGGTCGCCCGAGGAGGCAGGGAGGAGGGGCCAGACTGGTAACGAGAGGGGGGGCGGGAGGAAGGAGACGGACAGGGTGAGGGCCAATGGGATGAACCTAAAAGAGGGAAGGACAAATGATCAAGATGGTAATGCCAGGTTACAATCAGTTAAAGGGACAGTTCACCCCTAAATATAAAAAGTACATATTACCTGTAGTGCTATTTATAAATCCAGTCTGTTTTGTTGTGAATTGCAGAGTGTTGGAGATCAGCCGTAGAGGTGTCTGCCTACTCGTCAATATAATGGTACTAGATGGCATTTAGCTTGTAGTGCTCAAAGCAAAAATAAAAATAAAATACATAAATACAATAGAAAAACTTAACAGCAATGTCTCTTTCCAGCAATCATGACCCAGTTATTCAAGGTAATCCACAGACCTTGTTGTGAGCAGATTCATGTAGGGACTATTTTCTGTCTGGCAAACTATCTGTGAAGAAGGAATCGTGCACCTACTCATGCACGAGAGAACCGTGGTCATGACGACACAAGATCTAAACATTAATGGTGTCCTTCTCAGCTGAGCTGTGACGTTAGCAAGCTTAATGGTACCAGGTCAGCTGGCAGCAAGTCCGTCTGCACAGTGATAAGGTTGACGGATGTGTTAGAAAGAAGACAGTTGACAAATGAAAGTGCTCACAATGTCTGTGGTCTGTCTCCTGGAAAAAGACACTGCTGTTGAGATTTTTCGAAGGGATTTTTTTGGCACTTTGAGCACCACAGGCTGAGTGCCATCTAGTTCCATTATATTCAAGAGAAGGCAGACATCTCTACAGCTGATATCTCCAACACTCAACAACTCACACCAAAACAATCTAGACTGATAAACAGCAGTACAGGGAAGAGGAAAAATATGTATTTTTGATTTTAGGGTGAAATGTTGCTTTAAAGTAGGGAAAACAAAGGTGTAGCAGGGATATAAAGAAGGGGGTATTAATAAATATGAGAAAGAATGGCAAGGCAGAAATAAAATTGTTCAACTGACATAAGTAAAGAACAATTTAAAAAAAAAAACAGCAACAACAAATATGAGCATCCCACAGATTCAGTTAAACACTACAGGAAGACAGAGGGAAAAGCATGTGCTTCTGCACCTCTGTATACATTTTGTATATAGATTTAGTTTAGTGCGTGATTTATTGAACATACCTCCATTCACCACCCTCTGATCGGCCCCGGAGCTGGGACTGTAATCGTGAGGTCCTGGTCGAGGAGTTGAGGGTCCAGCCGAGCCCTGAGACAGACGAGGTGAATTCTGACGTCCCGGTCCCCAGGACATCGCCTCCCTGTTCCTCTGACCTGGAGGAATGTACTTGTTCTCTCTGCAAAGACACACATGCACACAGACACACACATAAATGCAAACAATGCAGGCAGATGGTTCAGTTAAATATATCCAAGACAACAGTCAAGATAATAAAGGGGAGGAGATAATTCTACACTCTATTACATTCAACTAAATACTTCTCATCAGCCAATATGAGCATGTTTTCTTTAATTACCAAGAAAGTATTTGTTCTGGGAACAGCCGCTGTCTACTTAGTGAATTTGCTGGAACTACTTTGTCTCTCTTTTAAGCTCAAATATGCTTCTCAAATCTGTGCCTTTCTGCTACAGAAACATGCTGTCTGCAAGCATCATGTACACACAGTAAATGTGCTTGTGCTGTCATCCTTACACAAAGCTCAAAGCCCTTCAAAAATAATTCTGATACGTCATGCTACCATAACGAAAATGTAAAGAAATATATGGTGCAGGCCATGTTGGTGCATAGATCCTTCTCCTTGTAAAGCCTTCATATACCAGTACCTAACTTGCTAAGAAAAGAGTAAAAGGATTATTTAATGAATCATTAATAACAATAAAACATGAATGACGTTTGTTCCAGCAGATCTACAGGTGGTAAAGTGTGCAAACATTAACAATAAAGCTACTGACAACATTGTCAGGACAGCTCCATGACTCCACCGTATGCACATTTAATAATAATTATTATGAGCACAAACAAAGTCCCATTACGAGACTGTAAATGCTGCGTTTTGTTGTGCTCCGGCATTTTTAAACGAGCTGGCATTTCAGCACAAATTAGGAGCCAATCACCAACGATGAGAATAGATGAAATTTGATAGGCACATGCTGGTTGTGAACACAATCTATGATTATATATTTAGAAGGACTGTACGGACACACGCTCACCAGCACAAGAACAGTGTATTGGCCCACAGTTTGTATGTGTGTCCTGGTCTCACCTGCTAAGTGTGTGAGGCTCCCTTTCCCCTCGCACCACAGCAGTATATTTCTCCTCCTCAGAGCGCTCATCGTTCTCTAAGGCCACTCGGGCCTTGTATGTGGCACTGGCCTCAATCTCCTCTGCCAGCTGGGCAGCACGCGCCTCCCTCTTGAGGAACTCCTCCGAGTTGTCCCGCTCCAGGGGGACCCTGGGAAACAAGCGCAGGTCAGACAAGGGCAGCAGGGTGATTGAGTGACTAAGGAAGGCCTGACATCAAGTTTTCATTTTTGTCATATGAGGTCACACTAATGCTGCACTCAAATGGGAGCATGTTTACGGTGTTCCCAAAAAGAGTCCATACAAAGTGGAAATTTCCTGAACGCTGCCAGTCCGTGTTCGCTGATGTTTTAAGAAATGTAAGTGTTCAAGGAAATTCATTTTTTTGGTAAATGGCAAGTTAATATGTAGTAATTGTAGTTGTACAGTTTTTCCTCAGGAAAATGTTGATATTCTCAACGACCTCTCTCTCTCTCACACACACACACACACACACACACACACACACACACACACACACACACACACACACACACACACACACACACACACACACACACACACACACAGGGTGTGCAGGGTATGATGACTCCACAGGTGCTCTTTTTAGCATCCTTAGGGGGGCTTGGCCTGACAAAACTTGTATGTGAGCTCAAACTGACGATGGCCGATATACAATTGAGCTTCGGCATATAGAAAGCATTTGTTTGTGGTTTTCTATTACAGATGTTTTTGTTCTATGACAGTGTGTCAACTATTGACCCATTCGAACGCTGCAGACCAAATTTCCCCACACGTGTGTTGTATCCCAACAGTGTGGCATAAATTGTTAACATCTGTGGTTTCTAGATGCAGACACTAGCGTTCATGTTGCCGTTGCCTAGCAGTGGTGTTCTCACAATTTAACCCCTTGAACACCAAGCATATCGGATGCACTGCTTCCTATGTTGTAACCACAAGCTCACTTACATTTGAAGGCAACATAAAACAAGATTAAAAACATAGGTCGAACACCAGAGATATTAAAACTATTTGCAGAAAAATCTCTTGAATTTTAAATATATATACTTCACTGGGAATATGATATGTAGATTACTTTGATGCAGGAAAATAGGGGTGAGTGAGATGGCTGTAAAATAATATCACGATAGTTTAGTGATAACAACATTCTTGAAAAAATGACAAAAATATTGAGAATATTTTATCAGGATATGAATTTTTCTTATCATATTAAAAATGATACCAGTATCATCGTGGGCGATATGATATAGCACAAAATGCAACAAAGATGAACATATTACAACAGAGACAAACATGGAGAAGCTTACGTATATGTGGACAGGCTGCTGTCATATGTAGACAAGACTCCATACTTCTCCTCGTTGTACTTGAACATGTCATTGGGGTCCCACCCATTTGACTGATACAAAACCAGAGGAGGAGAGAATTTTACAAAATGTTTTTTAACAAATTATCAACGCTATGGATCAGATGACACAACCATACTTACTTCTTTTACTGTCAAATTTCAAATCATCAAAATCAAAGCTTTTGCAGGTTTTATTCTGTGTGCTCGCAAGTGAAGCATCAATGTTACTTTTGTTTTCTCACCACATCTGTATCCAGAGACTCGAGGCTGTCAGAGTTGTGGGTCTCTCCTCCATCCCAGGGCTCTAGATCTTTCTCTTTGTGCTCGCCATTGATCTTACCACTCACTGCTGCATCTGTGAAGTTGTCTGCGGCACACAAAGAATACATATTTATGCATGGCACACACACAGACACAGACACAGACACACCACACACACACACACACACACACACACACACACACACACACACACACACACACACACACACACACACACTCTCAGAAGCTCATGATGGTATATAATCACATGGCTGCACTCTCACTGTAAATGCAGGGAAGCGCTCATGCCTCAAGAGCTTCTGCCACAAGCTCTCACAGCAAAGGTCTATAAAGAGGTAGTGGTGTTTCACCAGGCACACCCACTCACAACCAGACATGGGTCCAATTGGACTGGGAAAAAATCCTTTCAAAAAAGAATGAGCTATTTCTTGAGCTGGCCTTGGTAGAAGCTAACAAGAATAAAATGTTCTGACAGTGGGAGCGCGGGTATGAAAACACCTTTGTAAAGAAAGCCAAGAAGCTAGTCCCCAATTACTGCCTTCGCCTGAAACAAAACTTACTAATTAAATCAAGAAGAAAGGCTTTTGGCTGGCAAACTTTCATCTGACATTAGGGATTACAGATAGCCCTTTTCCATACACACGTGGTGGCTTGGCTCCACTTGGTTTGACTCGGCATGTCAGCCCGGCATGGCAGGGATTTGCATCTCCATACAACACTTGGTGGTCTCTAACTCACTTGTGAACCAGCAGAACATTTGTCTGTCCTTCCCGCTGGTGTTACAGTCTTAAAAAATGTTTTCTTTTTTTTTTTTAAAACAGTTGTCTGTGTTTTTTAATTTTCTTTGGCACTGCACCAACCACCGGACGCCAATTTCCTCCTGCTCGCTTGCAATGTTTTGTAAATACGGTGCTGCAAGAGCACACTGGACATATGCTCCAACACGTTTTTTTCAAGTGAGGAAATAGAATATTTGATGTTTGCATAATCTGTTTAAATTCATATTAATTTTTTAAGCACTTAGAAATCCAATCATCACTAAAGCGCATGTCACACGAGAGAGCCGATAACAAATGTTATAGCCAAAGCTACTGTATTGTATTATGTTGACATGAAAGGTGCGTTGACTGATTCACAGCTACTGAATGAACTCATGCATCCAGTAACATACAAGAAAAAATTCTGCCTCATAAAGTTGCTGGTAGCTGCTGCTTTTGAGCAGCACAGCAACTTATTAATCTATTATCTTAAGGCAATATAGCTAGCTAACTGTATTTATGAAACATGCATCACTCTGCTGATTAAGGGTGGGGAGAAAAAAATGATACAGAATAGTATTGCAATAGTTTTTTGTGACAATATCATATTTACACAAAGATGCCAAGTATTGATTATTATATGAATTATTAAAAAAATACATATTTAACTTTTGGTATTCAATTAGAGTAATATAATCTCCTGCTCTTACAGGCCATTAGATAAAATTTGCTGCAATGAAATTGAAGTGAGAAGAACAGACTGAAAACTTTTATTTTATTAGATTAAACATATGTTAAAGTTTTCATTTTTGGACATAACTTACAGTTGAAAAGGGTAAACTGCAATTTTATCCCAATATATTTTATTGCAAAACTTGAAATAATGCAACACGTTGAAAATCGCAATAATATTGTATTGTGACTTAAGTATTGTAAAAAACATTGTATCATGGGGGCTCTGAGGATTCCGTCTCCTAACTTCTGTGGGTGTCTCTATTTGCATTGTCTAAATAATGATGACAAAGCCCACCTCGTGTCACGGCAACCCGCTTGGCAGGGGGAGGGTGTGTTTTGGCACGACTCGTAATATGGTCCATCTCGGGTGCGACGCATTTAAACTGATAGCGTAAAGGTGGCCAAATGCGGCAGTGAAAAAGCTCTTCGGGTGTCTATGAGGCCTGTTTTTTTTCTCCCCTTCATTTATTACAGATTACTATGACAACATCTTATAAACAACATTCAACTACTTGGGGCTGATGATGCACATTCAGAACCATTCAATATGCTTAAGCAAACTTACAGAATTCTTTGGTTGGCTCAACTAAAACCAGGGATAGGCATGCTCAAAGAAAACCCCCAATTATATTTGAAAGGAAATCTGATCTCACGTCAGCCCAAGTCTGCACTCACATTCTCAGAACTGACACCAATGGACTGCGTGCATTAAGCATATCAGCCACCTGGAGTTACATAACTCAGCCATCACAACTCAACCCCAAATACAAAGTGCATTTAAGCATTTCTGGCACAGAGCAAGTTCAGAGACACAAGATTGGCACCATGCAGACAGCTGGGCTAACAGGCCTGAATTATATTAGTAGAGGTGGTTGGTATGCTGCTCAATGCATTCTGTCCATCAAGGGAATCGCACATAGAATAGGGAACATTTACAAATCAAATGTGGGCATAGTGAGGGCTAAGCAAACATGCATTTAGATTGCAGTCAATTATATGACCTCAAAGCACTTCAGGGCCAAACCAAATGAAACATCCTGACATAATCCCATTTTCAACACAATGCTCAGAAAGCAAAATTAAGGTGCTGGTGCTCGACATGAGTTATCAATTTGTTGCTTTCAATGGAATCATACACATAATGCTTATAATGTTCCCTTTTCTACCTAGATCTCATTTGAGCTGGTGCATTAAGGTTTGAAATCAGCTGCTGCAGCAGAGCCCCACGTGGCAAAAAACACGATGCTCTGAGAGATACATTTTTAAAAATTGTAATAGCCATATGCTTTCTCCTCTAAGATAAGACATTGCTGCAAGGGTGCCATTAGTGGCTGGCTACATACAAACTCCAATTGTGCTTGAGCCTATAAAATGATAAGCTAAAACGATGGATCAATTTTTTACATATAACTTCGAAGGATATCTTAAAATGAAAACTATTGTTAAAAACAAATAAAATGACTATTAATGTTATTTTAATACATTTTCCAGAATTATTCTTTTAACACATGTTCAGACTCCTCATATGTAAACCAAAAAAGCCATAATTCCCAAGGTCATTACCAGGATAGGCTTTACCAGCATCTCAAGATCTCTTAAGTAAAAGGTGAACTCAACAGTGTATGATGGAGCAAGAGGCAACTCTTCCACCGAAAGCAACATCCAGTCAAAAGGTAACACCCGGTAAAGATAGCTGGTTCTTATTCTGAGGTTATGTGAAAGCAGTGACCCCCAAATGTTATCATCAAATTGAAATTAAAAAAGCAGCAACAGGTGGCAACAGATCAGACCCAAGCCTCAGAGATCCACAAATTTTGTTTTGAGTGCATACAGAGATGTGCAAGAGGAGAAAACAGCCATATATTACCTGTGTCAGAGGAGACTAGACCAGTGGAGAGGAGAGACAGACAGATGACAGAGAGTCAGAAGATGGACTGACAGACAGAATGACTGACTGGCGATCATACCAACAGTTCATTTGTGTGTGGTTTAGTAGATTTAGTTAAGACATGTCTGCCAGAATCTCCACATTTCAGGTATTAAACATGTTCCTTCTAAACAAAAATTCAGGGTTCCCACACATTGCAATTGACAAAATTTAAAAACTTTTCCATGACTTTTCAAGGACCCAATTTTTCTGTCTTTCCCAACTTGCCTGGGCATTCAAACTCTATTCAGACATAATTTCAGCATCCCATTATTATGTGTTCAAGGACTATCAGAAATTTGAAAGAAAAAGTGTTTCACAGTGTCTGTCTATTATAAATGGTGTCAATTTATTAATTTTTAAAAAGAAAATATTCCTATCAAAAATTAAAATCAAAAACATCTGCCCCAAATTTTAAGTTTTCTTGAAAAAAAAATCACCAAAAAATGTTAAATAAAATAAAATCACCAATAACTGAAAAAACAAGAAACAAATTGCCAAAACAACACATGCCTTCCAGACTTGTTTTCTTAAAAATAATTAAATGTAAAGAAATATATGGAAGGGATGTTTTCTATAAAAATCGGCGAAAAAATAAATACAAAATACAGCCATTTAAAGTTGTATGCCCCTCCCTTAAGCCAAAAGTGCTTAGAAAATATTTGACATGCCTAGTGACAGAGCATGGGGAGAAAAGGAAGAATCTTTCATGATGAACAAATAGAAAGAAAACATAACTAAAACATTGTTACATGTCATTGCATAGTAGAACTACATTACATCATCAGCTGGAGAAAATAAATTCACTGTTATGTCACATAAATGTAATTTAATTTATTGCCTACAAGAACATTTCCATTGTTTGTCCAAAACTGTCAATGATTTTTACTAGTTCCACAACTTTTCCATCTATGGCCATGGGAACGCTGAAAATTTGTTTTCTTTTCAAAAACTATCCATTTAAAAACACTGACGCTAACTGCCTTATTGACTTAGTAGCATGAAATCACTGACACCAGCAGTGCTGTTTCAGATATTTTACTTTTCTGCAAAATGTGAAGTCAGTTCACAATTGCTCGTTCTAAACAGGAAAAAAAGAAGTGGCCCCACTGCTTTACCATCTCTGTGAAGCATGTGGTGATGAGAAGCCTTACACCTCTTCACCTGTTCATTGTCAGAAAATAAAACCCTCCCACACAGTCCATTATCACTCAAAGAAGAATTGTATGGGTCAAGATTAATTAGATGAAGAAGACTCATTCAGCCTTTATTGAGTGTCCTTGCTGTGCCAGGGCAACCTTTGGACCGATCAATAGATCACATTAGTCTTCAATGGCCGGCCACTCAGAGCAGACACACAAGATTTAACTCACGGCAAAGCCTCTGTGATATCGAGGTAGTGAATACAGACTGAAAAAGACAATTACGTTGTGTGTATGCACAGATGGGATGCCACTCTGGCATGGGTTTATTTTTGTGAATATGCAATGAACACAAAGAGACAAATTCACCTATTTACATTGCGTATGCTTTGTGTATTTTTAGTATGTACAAGACTAGATCTAAAGACTGCTGTTTATGTGCCTGGATATAATATTTTCAACACAAATGCCCTCAGTACCTTTCCTGGCGAAATTCAGGTCCACATCTTTGAAGGTCACCACTACGACATCCGAGGCCTTGAAAATGATGCTCTCCACAATATCCTCTTTTCTGGGAGCTATGCTCGGCTCTGGACTCTTTCTGTGGGCGGCATCCAACACCAGGTCACACTGAAGGAGAAAGTTATGTTAAATTTGATGAAAAGGGAATCCTTAAATGCAGCAAAAGCCTAAACTACCTAGAGAAGAGAGGAGGAAGCATGGGACATGAAGGACTGCAGCCAAGCATTGTCACAGTCCAACCATACGCTGCAGTAGTTGGACCGACAGATAATGAATTGGCAACCATTATAATAATCAGTTAATCTTTTAAGTAAATGTATGAAGCAAAAATGACAAGCATTGTCTGGTTCCAGCTTCTCATTGAAAATGTCCTGTTTTTCTCTATAATATCTCATTGTGAATTCAATGCATTTTCATTTTAGACTGTTGATCAGAAACAAGAAATTTGGAAAAAGAAGAGATCAACTTGGGCTCTGGAAAATTGTGACAGACTCCTTTCACTATTTTCTTGAATTTTATACACAAAACAATGAACCGCTTTATTTAAAAAAGGTGACAGATTCATAGATAATGGAAATAATCCTGATGAGCACGACCAGAGAGAAGAGGAGCAAGTTAATTAAATCACTTAGCATGTTTGATTGGAATGAAAAACCTGCAATCTTGGCGCAGCATGGCACATCAACATGCTTGCCTAAGGCTGAACTACAGGAATCCTTTCTACCTTCTTTGGCTGACAGCATATTTTAAAAAAAAAGTTTGACTGGCATCAACTGTTGGAGTTCTGCTTATTTAATAGAATACTTGCCAGATTAAGGAGCTTGTGACCTCTGATTTCCTTGAAACAAGAATTTACACAACAACTAGTGTAATATTGTGATAGAAAACTGAAAAAACAAGCCCTGCAATCAAACATTACATTGTTGACTAATAGTCAGTGTACAGAGGAGTGGTGAATTTCAGCATGCCTGACCACTCATGTTGCACACACTGTGGTAATAAAAGCCAAATGTGATGTTTTGTTTTGGTCTAAAATCAAAGTGGTGTGTTTGCCTGTGCAAGCACACCAGATTCAATTCATTTTGGAGTATCCTGCCAGCCGTGTTCACATTTCAGTCACATAAGCTTAGAAAGGAGATGGGAGATTTTAGATACATAAATATCAACTCTGGTGTTTAGTGAAAACAGGTTATGTATGTTACTGACGTCACATCAAGAGTTAAAACCGAGCCAAGCCTCTGCCAAGTGGACTGGACAGAAACCGACCATTGCTCAGGTTAAGCTTTTCATTTGTGCAAAATGAAATTTTCCCCACAGGGGGAAGATTGGAGAATACTTCAGCCTAAAAGGGAAGATGAAGGGCCACATACCTCCTCTCCATAAAAGGGAAGATAGAAAGGGCAATCTTTTGCCCATGCCACCTCAGGGGTGAAGCAGCTATTGAGCGCTGGCTGGGCATTATCTTTACAGCATAGTTAACCTCAATCATTAGCACTGATGCAGAAGAAATTACAGATCTAGCTTCATATTAACACCTTTAAAGAACATTGCATTATGTATGATCCTTACCTCTGGACCATATGTTTTAAATACTCCTTCATAGACTGCGCCATTCTTCACTTTCAGCTCGCACTTGGTCCCCTACGAATAAATAGGCCTATTATTATTCACTGTATGCAACACTCAATTCAATTAAGTGCCAATGTCAATTTACACATTCAAAAAAACAAGTTTAGAAACCCATCTGTTGTGAAATAGACAAATGATTGATCAATCTCTTCTTTGTTTATGCAACCAGCTGTCTCTACAGATCACACAGGCTTTGTTTATAGCTGCGTAGACATTTTGAAGAAACAGCATGTGGTGAAAGACAGACTGCAGTACATACTGCTGTTACAAATTCATTTACAGTTAACATGATTCACATGGTCGTTTCAAACAAGACCCTTTTTTGGTGACTGAGCTTATTTCTCTATTCATTCTTCAGGACATTCTTTTAGACATACTACTATCTACTACTATCTGAAACATCATCTAAAAGAACTATAGTCAGACACACAGTAAACATACCACAACTGAAGTCAAGACATGGACCATCCTCATATTTGCATATACACCATTGAAAATGACCTAAAGAAAAAACACAGTTAACATTTGATGCTTCCTATTTGCAAAGCAATATTGTGCTAAATTGGTTCTCATGGGCATGTTATACCTACTGGACCATTCATAATGCATATCAATAAGAAGCAAATACTCAGCCACTGGTTTATGCTTTCTCTGAGGTCCATTCTTTGCAACTGTTTAACTAAACTGCATGCCTTACAAAGGCTTGCCACTGTATTCAAGTGACTCTGCACAGAATTAACAAAAAGAAGCATTAATCCAGTGAGAAGGCTTTCATAGAGCAGCTTCCCCTCTGTGATAAATTACTCAGGTTTACCAAACTTCTGATGATACATGCCTATGTGGTATTAAAGCTTTTTTCCACTGACTTTACAAGTTACTTACTGCTGCAGGACCTTTACCACTGTGTCTTCCCCTGAAAGAAAAAAAATGGCATTGTTGTCAAACTCGCCATCATCATTTTCACTCTGGTTCTTGCAAGAATACTGAAAAAAATTCTCTCTACGGGGGGCAAGTGTACGACTGACTGGTAGAAATCTCAGGAGGTGGTAATGTAAAAGAAGATGATACAGTCAGGCTTTTGCAGATGTTAGGGGGGAATCCTATTAATCGTTATCAACACAAATTATGCACTTTATTCTACACTGATATGTCTTGAAAATGAACATATTTGAATGCAGTGACAGTACATTGCTTAAATCTTAGGCCAAGGTTAAAATGGTCTTCCATATCAATTTCTCAGTTAAATCTTTACTAAAACACAACAGAACATACAGGGAATGTGTATACAGTATTAAAAACACAAATGTTTCATAATAAAACAACTTCAACAGGCTAAAGTTGCAAGTATTAAGTGTGACCTTCCTTTCCACTTAGCATGTCATGAACTCTCTTGGGCAGACAATATGAGATTTATAATACTAATCTCCTGGTGTATTGACCAGGTTGCATTCAAGACATGTCCAAAGCTCAATATTGATAGTTTGAGCTACCTTATGTTATAGTCGTACTTTTTTAGTGTTTCACATTTAATATTGGCTTCAGTCTAAAGAAGCCATCTTACTCTGACATTTTTGTGTTTTAATATATTCAACATGTTTTCTATATTCTGTGTTTGTATCTTCACAAAGAGACTGAGAAATACACACACACACACACACACACACACACACACACACATACATATATTCTCATAACAACTTTACTAAAACAACCAATTTTTGGTGGCCTGAAACTTTTGCACAGTGCTGTAGATTCTGAAATTTCCCACAGATTTCAAGATATTTTGCAGGTTGTAATAATTTACTGGAGCTTCCAGGAAAACGCCAGGTAGCCAACATTTTTCCAAGCATGTCCTAAAATGCACCTTGTTCAGCAGCTGGCACATGGCCAGGCATTCACACTTGATTTGATGTAGGCAATGCCACTCTCTACATTACATGCGTTGTAGTAAACGAGTAATATATTCACTTATGATCAGTCAGCTGTACAATAGCAAAACAAACAGGCTTGATTTGTGTGCGTCAGCCCAACCATCGCATTTTACAATATCTCTGCACGGCCTTAATGGATGAAACCTACGCAATGAATGGGACGTACTGTCCTAGTGACCGGTGAATAGAAGCCTGACCACATTTACACCCCCAAAATTCACAATACGCATGCAGCTTCTGCACTGACAGTACGTGTAAGCGTTATCTCAGGAGGACTCGTGCGGTAATGTCATGCTTCAAGGACACTATTTCACACGAGCAGCAACGGCAACGTCAAGGTTGAAAGCCCGTCGGTCTATAATTCCCCCCTTCTCCTCCTCCTCACCCCAGTCTCCACACCCGCCCCTTTCTTTCGTGCGCCCACACGTTTACAATTTCTTGGCAAACCCGTTGCAGCAATGTTGCGGTAACGTACAGGTAACAGTCAAATGAAACTGCTGTTTTATCGCAGTCCCCTGAAAAAAGAGTCACCAGGCTGTCCCGTTAGCTAGCCTCTGTAATACTAAGTGAGGCAAGTGCACTGAATCACAAGCATGGGCTGTCAAACGGCTAATTAACGCTAGCTAAATTGACTCCAGGCTGATAGTAAACTGATATCAGCAACTTGGCAAGCAGCATCACTGCCACGCACATGTGAGACAAAACGTGTCCACTCTAACATGCGTGATGCAAACCCAGATCTTTAACCGGTTTAATTTGCCGTGCAAGAGGAGGTAACGTTACGTCGAAGTTGCAACATTATTGGGGCAAGCAGACAGGCCTCGCTAGCTTGACTGCATAACGTTACGCTAGGTGACCAACACGTCGCAAGGCCCACTAAACGTCCACAAACGCACACTAGTTTTAGACCACTTAACGGGGATGTCATCTCTCAAATCGGCCACTGTTGAAAGCGACCGTGTCCAAGCACTCAAAAACAAGCCACATTTACCACCACTGCTGTGTTTTTATCTTGCTAAGTTTCAATTTCACAGACCTGCCCAGATTCTGTCTTCCACCGCCGCTTCCTCCGGCACCGGAGGCGGTGGCACCAGCCGTGTTGCCACCGCCGGGCTTGCTGCGATTTCCACCGGCCTTCATTGACATGGTGATCCCATAAAAGACGGCGTCTTAAAATGACCAGCTTCACACCGCAATTTCTTGACGACGAAGACGACGTGTGATTGTGTATCTGCTCGCTGACGTTAGCTAAGATATAAGCTAGCTAGCAGGCAGTGTAATGTCAACGTGCCTCTTAAAGGAAGATGCTATGCTAAGAAGCTAGCACGCTAACAGTTGCTATCTAAATTAGCAATCTGTACAATTCCTATTAAAACGGAGAAAAAATAATATTTAAAAAAGACAACACGCGCCAATCACTCTTCCAAAATAAACACGGGTGTTACACCTCTTGTCAATTTGTTTCGCAATCCTAACAAAAATATTCAATTATCTCAAAATAGGGTTTACAGCTATCTCGGGTTCTTTCCGTTGCTAACAGCGAAAAGACCAAAACAGTCTGAAAGGGGACAAAAAACAGCGGAGGGATATATGACAGGCGTAGCGGCGTACAACATATCACAAAATATACACACACTCTGTTCTCTGACAACCATTAAAATGCTAAAAAGACAAATGTGGCCACATTTAATCTAGAGCGACAAAAGAAACATGTACGCACTCATTTGTTTTGCACAATTACACATACAATATGGCACTATTTTCAGGAAGTCCATGAATCTTCCCTGGCTGTTTTGTGGCATCCACGTGAGCCGGCGAACAAACTACACACACAGGCACTCACTCATAGAAACACATTGTTTGCACGTTGCATGTGTGTGCACATTGATGTCAACTACACTTACACATTACAATAAGACTGCCTGATAAAGATGACACTTTGTTTCTAATAATTGGTCTGACCTCTACAATCCCGATAAACACATATTGAGATGAGAGGGGTAAATTGCATTGAAATATATATTCGTTCAATATATATATATTTAAATATATGAAAAACAAAATTTATGATTTTTTAAGTGCAATATAATAATAAAACGTGCAGCTGGGAGAAAGGTACAGAATTCCTATTCACTGCAGATGCAATGAATGCACTGGTGTGTAATACATTTATTTCAAAACATTAAATGACATGACAGGTATGATTGATTTTGACGTATATCTAAATGTAAAATAGAACCCCCCCCCCTTTACTGTGTATATATTTTGTGTTTTTGTGTATTTTTGTGTATTTATTATTATTGTACTGTCTGAATATAGCCTACAATTTGAAAGAACTGACAACTATAAATAATATTTTATGATTTCATGTGACAAATAAATTGATTGATTAAAATATATGTGTGGTACTTTAGATGTATCTGTTTCTTTTTTTAAAAATAAAGAAATGCATTCTATTTATGCTATGAACAGACTAAATAGTGTAATCATTTAATGAATGAAATACACAATCAAATAAAAATGGCCCTTTCACAGTTTTGGGTCTACAAATTATTTTTTTCCCTGAAATGACACAGCCTAATAATTTTCATTGCCTTTGAAAAAATCCCAGTAACATTTAACAACTTTCCCAGATTCCAGTCAAACAAAGGACTGTGTGAGAAAATAATGTCCATGTCAGATGCATTTTATAATTTTCCTTGACATCTTAATTACATCTCAATCTCTTTCTCTAAGAGTTTGTTTTCCACTCAAAACATTGATTCATGCTTTCAGTCAGTATTTGTATTAACATGAAACTCACAGTAAAATACCTACATTTGAGTTTTTGTATTTTAGAATTGACAAACTCAGATGGGATTCCATGGGACAAATTACTGCATGCATATTTTGTCCCCATCATGTGGACAAAAGGGGTTGAACAAAATGATAGAAACACTTCTCAGAATAAAGATTTTCCACAAAATGCCACCAACTAGAGCTTAAAAATGGGTTACCATATATATCTCTCACTCAATGTTAACAAAAACTGATTATGAAATGGATGAAGATGGAATTTATTGCAGGACTGTTGCGATATATTGTAGATTTCAGGTGTAAGTGTTCTTAATGGATGTCATGGTGTTTGTCTTGCATATGACTTCAAGTCAGTTTCTCACAATTTCACTGGCAGGTACATGGGACTGGAAATGACTTTTAATCACAACTTCTTTACACCATATAAGATGTTTTTTCTGGAACAACAGATGAGTTGTGCACAGGGAAAAATCCATGTATTATGAGGAATAAATAGAGAATAATATCTGGTCTTTTTTAGATGACACGGGCAATGTTCTCTCTTTTGAAAACTTCTGTTCAAAATATAATTTTCTTTTTTTTTTAGAATTTATTCTAATTTTATTTGAATGTGGTATGCAACAATATTTAAATGCTGCATTTCAAACTTGTTTCCTTTCCCCAATACGGCTGACTCCCCAACTGAAAAAAAAAATTGTTTCTTGCCATGTCTCCAAAACAATAATAATGCCCTTTTTCAACAAAATATTAACTCTATTCTATTTCACAAGTCACTGCATATTGGAATCGATTTGTCCTCATAAATACCCAATTACCTTTTTTGGCATTGTTCTCACACCAAGAAATTCTAGGATAGGAGGACATACATACACACACACACACACACACACATACACATATATATATATATATATATATATATATATATATATATATATATATATAAAGACTTAACAATCTTTTGGTAAAATTGTGGTAGGCTATTTGGCTTGCTTAACTATGCAAGAAAGGAATTTTTTTTTTTTTTAATATAATTGATTTGGTAATGATTTCAGCAAAGTACCTCAAACATAAATGTGAGTTTAGCAATTAAAAACTAATATTGCTGCTGTTTTTTGAGGGATATTGAAAATTATAAAACTACTCACTAATTCAACTAACAAAAAGGCAACCGGAACACTTTTATTTAAATATATATAAATTTACTTTATTTACTTACTTTTTTGTTATTGTTATATTTTTGTCTGTAAACTTATGACTGGATTTTTGTTACACTCTGCTCTGTAAATGAAAAATAAAATTAAAACCAAGCTTGCCTTATTGTTTGTGCAAAAAACAAATTGTTAATAAAGTTTGCTGTTAAAAAGAAAACTGGGACCTTACTAGGACCCACCAGTGTCTGGCCATTTCCAAACGCATTTGGTCAAAGTTCAAAACAGCTCACTTTTCATAATGCATTTATAAATACACGCGTAATACTTATAAAAAACAAACATTTATCGACAGAAAAACAACACTAAGTCATATGTCGTTGAAATTTTCCACAGCATGTCGCTGATTTTGATCAGGCGTTCAGCTCGGACCTCTATTGCGTAGTGCCGACTCTGGGTTGTGTATTCCCTCTGACAAACAGCTATGGGATTAGCAAAATAGTCCGGAGATGTTTTTATCTCCTTGGTCACATCTGAAACATTATTCACACACGATCGCCATCAGTGAAACGGTGACACTGTTTCCTACGGTCGCTGATTTTTACTACGCCGTCTTGCGCGAGAATGTTATCATCCGTGGGTTTGAGTAGAGCTGGAGAACGAACTTGCCGCCTGAGCTAACAGGCTAAGCGCGTTAGCAGGTTCAGCTCGACGACATAACAGTGCTGCTGGGAACACGGTGTGCTCGTCGTGTCAGATCAACCCAGCGCTCATCTGGGACAGTATCGGCGATTTTCACATCACGTTACTTTAAATTTCACGATCGCCTTTGCTGTGTAACAATCTGCCCTGACCGCGGGATGGAGAGGCTCTCGCTTTCTTGCTAGCGAGCGAGCAGTCCCCGCAGTGTTAGCAGAGCTCTGCTCTCATTGCGCCGGCTAAAAATACACGTCTCATGCTCAGTGCGCCTCCAAAAGTGGTGGGCTCGTCCAGATCGGACTTGTCGGCTTTTCTGGTCACCTTGCTCGGACTCTGGCGCTCTACATGGTCTCCGCAGTGGCTTTAAGACGACTGGAAGAGCGACCCCGAGGTTGTGAGCCCTGCTGGCCTGAGATAACTCTGCATCGTACCGGCTGCTGGGCGTCAGGACTCCAAGTGAAGGAAACTCAGCTTTGGCTGATCGGCGGCCGAATATCATTTTGCTCCAATGGCCTTGATCTGTCATCAGTAATAATATAACAAGCCTTGGTCCAGCCCAGGGTTGCAAAACTTTGTGAAGGTCAGAGGAAAAAAAAGCCTTGTGTCTACTGTAAACTATCTGAGACTGGCGAGACAGACCTCATCTGTCCAGATCACTGCACCATGTCGGAGGATAACAACGCAGACAAGTTCATCAAGGTAATTTTAACATCAGACCTAGTTAGTTATTAGTTGTACCTTAGCCACGCCATGTGTCATTGCTCTGTTATTTTCGTGTGTAAAGTTTGTGCTCCATGCCATAAGCTAAATAAATACTTGAAATTAAAAAAATGGAGATTATCACAGAATGACAACTTGAAGCTGGCTTTACACACCTAATTTTTAAAAAAATATTTGGGTTGGTGTTTAACTTAATTTTCAGTGGTCCTTCTTTGGGCTTTGCTGTAATAATGGCAACAATGAAGACTGCACTTTAAAGCACACTTCAATCTTGTTTGAGCTGTCAAATTGGGACGGCATCCATTTACTGTGCAGGTGTTTTGTGCAGCTTGCGAATAGTAGAAATGTGACTCATGCACAATGTGTTATGGAAAGTTTTACCCTTGTTAAACACTACTGAAGAGCTTGTATCTATCTGGGATGGTCATGCTCTTACCCGCAGTATTTCCATACACCCTGGCTCTGGGATTTGTTCCAGACCTGCTCCCCTCAATGTGTCACTGCCCGGGCATCTATGCTAGCAGTAAAATGTGATCTCAAGTGGCCCAGGCCCCCTGCTTTCACAGTGGGGTCAGAATGTACCCAATGCTGGGTTAACTGGGGCGACAGCACTGTGAACTGGAACATACACTGGGGCTGATATCATGAAGAAACATTCGTTAGTAAGCTAGATATCTTTGTGCTTCACAATTCTCTCTGGTATCAAGACTCTGGCACACTCCAAATGAAATGTTTAGTCATCAGCTTTTTTAGACCCATTGTTTAGGATCACCAATGTTTGGCACAGTGAAGTCTTTCTAAGAAGTCAGTTTATGGTGCAGCAGACCCATGGGGCTGAGGCGCCCCTCGTCTTATGTTGCGTAATCATCATGAATCCTGATTATCATCAGTCTCTTTGTGTTCACAAAGAGCAGGTTGGACTGGCCAGGACAGTGATAGGGAGGAGAAATATGGTGCCTGTTGGCAGCGGCACACGATTAACTGCATGGTGCTGGCTAAGACCAATATTTTCTCAGGAAAGAAGGAAAAGGTCTTGGCTAATTTAATAACTTTCTGATCTTAAAGGTCCAGTGTGTAAAATTTAGGTCGTTTTAGATGCATCCAGGAGTGAGGACCGAAGATTGCAGTCAGCTGAAACTTCTCCCAGTTAGAATTTGTTCAGTGTTTGTTTTTCAGCAGGATTTTAATGTGAGCCAAATTATCAGCAGAGGTCTCTTTCCCTCCAAAACAAACAGACCAAGTGATTTAAAGTGGTAAAATCACTGAATAAAGCAGTTTCACTTTTAAAAAAATCTGTTTTTTCCAACATTTTCTCTGTGCAGCATTGGCATTGGCTGAAAACAGAACTGGCCCTATGTAGAGTTGTTGTTTAGAAAGCACTACCAACACATATGTTATATGTCACACTAATGGCCGACACTGTTGTGTTACATGTGACGCCCATCATGCCTCTTTTGATTGTGGGATGTCAGGATGCAGTGTATAATCACACACTGAAGTGGAATGATGCCGCTGTCATTTGGTTCTGTTTAAAAATTCAAAGGAGGCTTAAAGAGGGGACTTAGTAGTGGCTCTATAGTTCATTTATGGTTCATTCTTTACATAAATACAGCACAAAAACAACACACAAGCATTAAATACAGGCCAAAAAAGTATTTAAATCCAGCATGTCTGATTTTAAGAACTTCATTCCAATATTTTTCTTGTGCCTAGTGCAAATATTTTCTCTCAGAGCTTCCCTCCCTCTGGGTGAGCGTCCCATCTTTTTTTGTTAATCCTTTTACAGGCAGCAGTGGCTAAACCTGTCCGGACATCTGTGTTTTATAGCAGCCAGGCTGTCCCTTTTCCCCAAGGATAATCTGCATTAAGGATAAGCACTGTGGTGAAACTAAACAGAATGATAATGGATAAGATAGCTATTATTCACCTCTGAGCTAACACAATGGGGAACAACAGAACAGCACTCTGAAACTCTTACAAACTCCTTTTGTGTCTTTTGAGTTTTGTTTAAGAATCAGCTGAAAAGTCTTTAGTTTTAGTTCGTACTCCAGGTACTGACGATGATTTGGGAATAGTCTTTAATACTTTTGCTTTGTGATGGGGGTGGGTGGCAGTGGGCTGTTGAGTTAACTGCATGATATAAACTGTGCTAACTGTGAAGAATACAACTCA
This sequence comes from Plectropomus leopardus, assembly GCF_008729295.1. Taxonomy (NCBI): domain Eukaryota; kingdom Metazoa; phylum Chordata; class Actinopteri; order Perciformes; family Serranidae; genus Plectropomus; species Plectropomus leopardus. The sequence continues at coordinate 25,028,927 of NC_056468.1, read as the reverse complement.
CCATTTCTGCACAAAAGTTTCCTCTCTTTTTTTCATCTGATATACTGTTTGGTGGGGTTTCTCTTCGCGACAGGAGACATCCATTCTAGACGAGTACAACATAAACTGGACACAGAAGTTGGGAGCCGGCATCAGTGGACCTGTCAGGTGAGTGTGTGTGAAAGAGAGTGCTTAAAACAGTACTTTTCTCCAGTCTCCAAACATGATATTTCCTACTGTGTTTGTGCTGCATCAGATCGGTTTCGAACTCGTGCTGCTGGGTCAGTGTTGCAGTGATGGAACTTGGAACAATTTGTTTTTTAAACTAGGACCAGGACATGCAGTTTTGTATAACCAGAAAATATCATCATGGTATCTGTTTGTGGTTGGGAAATTGTGAAATTGTTTTTGGTGTTTGGGTTTGACTGGCATTGTTTAGGAATGCAGAAATCCTACTGGGAGAACTCTGATATGCTGGGTTAAGCCCAGCTGTGAGAGCACAGCCAGCGTCAGTTGAGATGGCTTTCTAGACTTCTTTGTGTGTGAATACTGTAAATATTCCACAAGGGTAAAAGAAAGAGATAAATATTGGTATATTGCCCAGCCCTTAGTGTATGACAAAAACAATTTTATAAATGATGCTGTGAGCAGTGGTTCCCAACTGGTGGGTTGCGGTCCACACTGGGTCACAGGTCCATTTTAAATGGACTGAAAGTGACTTTTGAGCGTGTCAAGTTTGTCAAACACACACTTTAAGTACAAGTCAATTTCTGGCACAGATCTTTTATTTTGAAGTGCTGTTTATTTTCACAATGTTTAATTTTTTTGTGTTCTGAGCCAACGTGTTATTTACATTTTGTGAAAAAAAACTGATAATGTGGTTATTTTTAATGTGTGGACCTTGAACTAATGACTAAGGAGAAATCTGGAGCCCATGACTCGAGCGGTTTGGAACCACTGCTGTAGAGTAATGGTGGGATTGTTGCAGCCACTGTTTGTGGCCCTCCAACTGTTGGACTCAAGCACAATGTCAGAGCAGACGTAGATTATTTGCAAACTGGGCTGTCGAATGTACAAACTTTGCGACTGCTGCCAAAAATTCTTCCTACATGTTATGTCTCCTGTGGTTTTATTACATCGTGTTGACTGTGGCACCATTTCACCAGCACAGTTTGACTTTATCCTTGACACATTAACACTTATTGAGAACACGAAGGGGCCAGATGCTTGTCACTCGACAGGGCTTTAACAGACTGGACCAACCACTAGTGTGTAACACCGGCACAGGTCGAGGCTTAATATGGAGATGTCTGGCACCAGTACCATTTCTGTTGTAGTTGGTGGGGGCTCATTTGCCTCAGATACAGCCTGTGTATCTGCAGCATCCTGGGCTTGAATCCAACCCCAAACTTTTGTCCCTCACAACCTTGAATGTCAGAATTTTAGCCTGTTTTTGAAAGCCTGTGTATTTTTGTCTTTTCCCTCAGCTTAGTCATGTTTGAGTCCACATGATATTGATGAAATTTTATGCAAAGCAGCTAACCTTTTGAGAAGCTGCACTCAGTAGTGGATTTTTGTGGATGCATGGGGGAAATCATTGATAAAACTCAGCAGTTTTCTTTTATATTTGCATTCCTCTCTGCATTCTTCTCTCAAATATCTTCCACTCAAACACACATTTCTGGAATACTAACAAAAAGCAGCAATGACTTCTGCACCTTTTTAGGTTTCACCGATTAAAGGGATAGCTTGGATTTGTTAAAGTGGAGTTATATTAGGAATTGGCCTATAGTCAGTGTATTACTTAAAGCAGATGTTTTTTTGCCTTAGTTTGGCGAATCGGCAGGTGAACCGCCATACTGTACTGCTGTGATTGGGGGGTAAAAGCAAAAGTATTTGAACTACCTTAATAAAGTCCTACCTAACAAAAAATACGCAAACCATTATATAATCTTTCAGTGTATGCCGTGATGAGTTTTCAAAATCTGAAGGCGCAGCATGATTTGAATAACAGAAACTTTTATATATTTCTCCAAGTTTGGCATCATGCTGATAAATTATTAAAGGTAAATAAACAAAAGTATCAGGACAATATTTATTAAAAGTTTTCATAGGGGCTTATGTTATGAACTCAAACCAATATACCAAAATACCTTTATATAGGTTTGCAACAAAGAAACTGTAATTTATTGTGTATAAAAAATGGGAAAAGGAGGGAAACCTCAGTAAAACTGAAGAGGAATGGGAGAAGTTTAGTGAACTACAATGGCAAACTTCAAGTCCAATATTAAGGAGAGAGTTTTGTTGGAAAAACCTAATTAGTTTTTTCATTACCTCGGATCAAAAGAGTCACTATCCCAAATGTACCAACTGCTGGAGACGATGTGCATTCTCAGATGCTCATCATTATCGCATATTCTGGTCATGCCCATTATTAATTCCTTTCTGGCAGGAGGTTCACAAAGTTCTGCAACAAGTTTTCCAGCTGGACAATCCATTTGAACTAGAGACCCTATATTTGGGCGCCCTGCATATGGACAATGTGACCTTTGATGAGAGATATCTATTTAGGATCCTAAGCGCTGCCAGCAGAAAAGCCCTAACTAGAAAGTGGTTAAAAAAACAGCAAAATCTACAGTGGATGACTGGATTGACATCTTTCTTCAAGATGAAAAGAGTTACTTTTGCTATTAGACTGCAACAGGACAAGTTCTTAAAAAGATGGGAAAATTGGATGAAGTACTGACACCTGTACACTATTTAGAGTTCATTTATTTTTGTTTTTATTTTAATTTATTTATTTTTATGGTTTTCAGATCCTTTCTTTCTAAATTGACTAAAGTATCATGAAGACAAACCCCACTGTTCTGGTTCTATTTATGAAGTTCATTTTCCCCTTTTTTCAAAATTTGATTTTCTAGATTCACATCTGTACTTACATTTGCTTTATTGGTCCTTTTTGACTTCTGTATTTTTTACTTGCATTCACTTCTTTAGCATCTCTGATTGTATCTGTGATTTACAGAAGGCTTGGAGAGATAAGGCTACTAAGCCCTATGAGACTATCTATTTGGACCTTGTCAGAACTCAATAAAAAGAGAATTAAAAAAAAAAAAGAAAAAGATTGAACCTTTCACTTTAAGAAACAATATTTATGTCTCAAAGTGAATCTAAAGCACAGATTAAAGTCGTCATCAGGCTTTGCAATGGGACTTTAGTCTGTTATGTGGAGAAAATCCAGACGTCACTTGTCTTTTATTGAAACATTAGCCAACTTAAACTGTCCGTGCCATGCTGACCTCGGCCCTCGTCACCTTAGATAACACTGGTGTAATCTCTTTATAGCAATAACTTCTGCTTGCCTTTAGATTTATTCAGTTACTGCAGAACGATACGAAGAGGCAAACAGCTCTCTACGTCTGTTTATACTATGAGCAGTTTCTTCTCTGCTGCCCTGCTGATTCCAGCTCGAGGCTGGCTGTAATATATCAATGTGTGTCACTGATTCCCCCTGCCTATTCTGCACTTTGAAGCTATCATGGCATCATATCTGGCTCAGCCTGTTATTTCCTGACATGTGTAGTTTTGGCCTCAAGTGACAAAATACTGAGAAACTGACTCATCAGCCCTCTATGTAAACACACTCTGAAATTCAGATGATTCATGCTGCTCTCTGGTTCTTTTTGGGCAACTCTTACTCAGCCTGTCTTTTGTTTTGTAACTCTGTACTTCACTCTGATTCATGGATACTCAAGGCATATGCACATTTTTTTTCTGATTCTCCTGTTAACCTCTTTCTGTCTCACAACACGTTCAGGTCTTTTACCGTACCAGCCCCCCTCTGTCTGGCTCTGTGATTCATTACGCAGGTATTCCTTTGCAGCAAAGTGAACTTTGGCCGAAGCAGAATGTTTCTCGCAGTAATGCTTTAATAGTGTAATCTGAGTTTAAGGGCCAGAGGTTTCTGTTTTAAGTGAATATTTGAGTCTATGCTGCATAGAGGAGTGAGAAACGAGTTCACAGGCTTTTCAGAAAATAAATCATATATCTGTACGGTCCATATTTTGTCGGTGTTCTGCTGTTGTAATCCTGAAAAATAGTTTCAATACAACTATTGCCAGAAGATATTCAGATTTTTTTATGTGAATATATGAAAACATATATGACAGACTCAGGCTTTATTTGGTTCTACTCTCATTACAAAGATGTAGACAAGATTAGTATGTCTGTCCACAGACTGTGATGTTGACAAAATACTGTTCCCAACTTCAGTCTTGTTTCTATCAGGCCAAATTTAATTGCGCAGCACATAATACCGACACTTTAATGGAGCCACACTCAAGCACATGGAAATTGGCAATTAATGTGAAAGCTAATTAAAGGTATGTTATACAGGGATTGTCAGTAGGGCTGGGTAATATGGCCTAAAAATAATAATTAAAAAAAAAATTTTTTTTTACACCAAACCTGATTTATTATTTTAATTATTTTTTTAAATATTAATCAATTTTTGTCCTTCTTTAAAACAAACTACAAATGACAAAGAAATTGCTCAAAATGAGTTTTGCTTTTAGTTTAGCAATAAAATTAGATCTGACACTGAAAAACCGAACCAGCTCCAAACGACGGACGAGACTGTGTCTGTTTTGGGAACGTACTCTCAATTGCCATTCACGCTTGCTGTCATGTTGTCGCGTGTGTGTGTATCTCTGGGAGGGAAGCACGGGAGGAAGGTGCAAGCCCACTGTGACTACGGAAGCCCAAAGGGAGAAGTGGAGGAGAAAATCTAGATTTGCATTTTAAAAAATCATCCTGAACCAAAAATTCAAATTAAATGATAAAAGCGATTGTTATTGTTCATTCAATCTTCGCCCTCCTCCCTATGCTGCACACATGGAAACTGCAAGCTACTATTGTTGGAAAGCTACTTTTTTTTTGCTATGGAAAAGTCGATACTTTAGCTAACTAAGCTAGTTACCTGCCTGTCGCAGACAAAAAACAGGCAAACTTAACGTTTGCTCTTCATCCCTATCCTCTCCATCAGTGCTCACCAGCTGGGCCAGCGTTTTCAAAAAAAGAAAAAGCCGGCCCAGACCCCGACCCCCCTGTCTTTTTGTAACAATGTTTGTCCACTCAGCGTGTGCCTTGCAATATTTGTGGGTTTTTTTTTTTTTTAACAAACTTACTTTTGGATGCATGCTGCTACAACCTGGCGGTAGCTACCTTTTTATAAAAGTCCTGAGCTCACCTGCGCGCTGTTTTTGGCTGGGGACCACACACCCATTAACATCCTGTTCAGAATGACATTAGAAGAAAATACAGACGGAGGGCAGAGTCCCTGCAGATAAATTCATGGATACACACCTCTAGTGGATCACAAGTTTAGACTGAGAGACATTTTGTATGAGGCTATTGTAACCCTTGTTACATAAATACAGTGTGTTAAAGTGGACCAAGATCAGAAGACCAGGATGCCTGGAGCCAGAGGTCTGATTATCAGTAAAGAGGCACAACAGGGATACATTTGAAAAGTAGGCATGTAATGACTAAAGCCCCTGCAGGTTAAGTGTACCATACACATTTTTTTCCAATAAAAAGTAACAACTAAAATAAAATAGTGTGTGCTTGAAACACGCCTCCCTTTAAAATGTCTGATTCCAGTCCTTTTGTGTTAAGTCATTGGATCGTTCATTGGGGCCCATCCCAGGTGTGTGTGTGTCTTTGGACTGTCCTACCGCATCGTGAATTGGCGAAGGAAGTCAATCCTTAGATGAAACAGTCTTTACAATCAGTCTCAAGATCTCGTAGATTGGATCACCATCTTGTTAACTGGAACCTCAGGAATCTCTGTTGTTCAATGGGTGCTCTCTTCACTGGGTGCTGGATCGGTCCAAAAACCCGCCTTTTACCTCAACATGACCTACAGACAGGTCACAAATCCATGGAAAGTTACACCTACACATCAGTATCAATTTAGGCTACACCTCACATTGAGCACTTAGCATGAAACATCACCAAGTATCAGTATAACCTTTGTTTCAATTTCCAATTTGCTCTGTTGTACAAAAAAATATTGTTTCTCAGACTCAAATACATTTTAAAATTACTCTTAATGCTCATAATGTAACATATATAACAGTATTTACAAAATAAATCACAATGTTTTAAGGTTGGAGGTAATCCTCATCAATTTACAATTAAGCATTTTCCTACTTTCCTCTATAAGGCACATTTTACTGCCATGATTATATTGTAAACTGTTTGTGTGGGAGAACTAAACTCATGAGTGTAATACTAAAATAAAATGAATGAACATCCATCAAAACTTGCATTAAAGTCATTCTCAGTAATTTAAATACACACTGTGACATTAACAAAGCCACATTTAACTTTCACTGTATCACATTTTGTACTCACACATGACAAAATCATGGCTCGATAACCACGTTTTTCCCCACACCCTAAATGCTAATGCAATTAGCATAGGCTTGTGGAGTTTCACCATTGGCATATATAAATGAACTTCTTTGACTTTTTTGGGTATACAAAGGGGTATAAGGTAAAAGCCAAGTTGATTTTTATTCAGAAAACCCATCATTTTTACGTCTACCTTTATTTGTTTACACGGCAGACCTGCTAAGCGCTGAGTATCATAGCAACAGGCTAACAGCCAGCGCAGCCTCTGTATAAGAAGTCTATGGAGTTTTAACATAAACAGTTTTACATTGCAGCCGTTAGCATCGAGGCTAACGCTAGCTTAGCTAGCCGCTCCCCACTTTTCTACATGCTCATATCAACAGCTAGCGGACTTTTCTTTACTCACCGCTGAACAATTCAGGTGTCTGAACCTCCAGTCGGGACAGCACAGAGTTTAAACTCCAAAAAGACGTTCAAGGACAACGCAGAGCCCGGGTATGGCGGGGGAATACCGGTGAAGCTAGGTAGCAACATGGCCGACCAGCCAGCGAGGAATGCTGGGAGTCTCACCTGATTGGTTAGAATTGATGATCTGCAGTTCACCTAATTAGTCAATCAAAATTACTGACGTGAATACATTTTTCCACTTTCAATTTCAATTGGAATCAAAATTTTCTTTTTCTGTTTTTAACAACAAAGTGAGAGACATAAAATAAAAAGTGTATGTTGCAAAATCATTCATACAGGCGACAGCAACACCAATTGTATGTTTTGTGAAGAGAAACAAACAAAAGAGAAATAAAAAAATGTAATTGAAAGCTAAATAAATTAATAACAACAACAACAGAAGGTCTGGCTGCATGCATGTACTACTAAAGAAAAGAACCAATAGAATCACAAATAAACTATAAACAGTTAAAACTTGCCTTTTTATTGGTAGTCAAAGTGACTAACATTGGTCGAGGGAAAAGCAGAGTAATAACAAAAAGCTCTTGGACTTTATTAGGCCACACATTAGTACCAGCTGAGTTTTGCATTTGTGGAGACTCTGGAATTTTATTGAACGTTTGCTGTCCTCGAAGACAAATTTGTGGTTTGTGGCTCAATACTATTGTGACTCAACTTGATAATGATCGTGTTTCTTTATCATGCAAAGAGGAATGGTATTCAAATGTGTGTTTTATACACTGTGATTACATTTTACAGACAAGAATTTGGGAATAGAAATACCAGAAAATAAAGAAAAGACTACAGATACTAGATGATTGATCTCTGCATACATGATCACATCTGTGAAGCAGATCAGGTGATCACAAGTTGTTTGTTTACTCTTGTTTTCTTCCTGTTTAGAGTTTGTGTGAAGAAGTCATCTCAGGAGCGCTTGGCCCTGAAGATCCTCATTGATCGCCCCAAGGCCAGGAATGAGGTTAGAGCAAAGACTGTGGCGGTTTTGATGAATGCCTGTTGTTTGCTGTCTGTGGCTGTATCAATATGCTTTGTTCTGTCTGTCTGCCTGTTTGTTATCAGTCTCTATTAATTCCTGTTTTTCCTTCCCCCTCAATTTGTCTCCTGGGGCGTCCTCTGTGGGTTTGTGTGGGGCGTCTTTGTCCGTAACAATGTCCTCCTGCAGTGAACACTGTGTCTAGCAGCCCCTCCATGTCATTAGCAGCCTTCTGTTTTGATCAAGCAGCTTATACGGCAGCTAAGCAGCGAGACATGCAGTCAAAACAAGCAGCACAGACTCGCCTCACACACGAGCTGCTGAACTGTGAAAGCTGTCACGGAGATGCAAATACACACCGATTATTACCACTGAACAATCTATTCTTCAGGCACTTTCATCATGTTTTGTTATCGAGGGTGTACCTTGATACATGCTGTGTTTGGAAGATGAGTTATTGTTTGCGTGCAAGATAATGATCAGCTCAGTTCACATGTTTGGTAACACTCTGGGTCTTGCAAAATTGCCTTTTTGTTTAGTCTTAGGTACATAAATTGCTGTTTTATTTCTAGAATCTGTTATTTAACAGCTTAAAATGCAGATTCATTCAATGAAAAACATGTTTCGACGAAGGTAAAACCTTTTTCTGCAGCAGTTCTTGTTTTTGCAGGTGTTCATTACATGTACGTGTACATTACACAATGCGGTACAAATCTTTAGTTTTATTTCCCAGCTCTTTGGCACTGACTTTCATTTCATTTTCTGTTTTAGCTCTTTAGTTTTATTGCCATTTTACCACTCAAAGCAATTTTACAACATAAATAATAAACCTATTAACCACACATTGAACTTGTCTGTCTATAAGCTATCTCTAGCATATGCCAAAGCTACAAACAAACACCCAGTGTTACATGGGTCCCAGTGACTTCAACACATTTAAGTGAATGACATTACACACACTGTTTGATTCTCCATGCAGGTGCGTCTGCATATGATGTGCGCCAACCATCCAAACATTGTGCAAATCCTGGAGGTTTACGCCAACAGTGTCCAGTTCCCGCATGAGTCCAGCCCGAGGTAATGAGCTCTTTGTGTGAGAATTTTTAGGTGTGAAATCACATGCATTTTATTTAAACTACATATCAATCTCCCGCATTTGGCTCTTTCCTCTGACATATCCGCACCCCCTCTCTCGTTTCTTACAGAGCGAGGCTCCTGATCGTTATGGAGATGATGGAGGGTGGCGAGCTGTTCCACAGAATCAGTCAGCACAGGCACTTTACTGAAAAGATGGCCAGTCAGGTCACTAAACAGGTAAACGAAAACACACGCAAACAAAACAAAAAAAATTTGTTTGTAAGTCCTCGGAATGTAATTTTCTAAATGATTATTTCTGGTCAGCCAGTCTTTGTCCACTGGTGTCTGTTTACATGTTTTTGTGTGTAAAGCGTCCCCATGTCATTAGCAGCCCCCCTGCTTAGATAAAGCAGCACGTCAGGCAGTAAAAATCGAGACTTGTGGTTAAAAGAGACAACACACACACACACACACACACATCAGCTTAAATCAAGAGTGTTTAAAGGTTGCTTTGTCCCAACACACACAAACAGAGCAGTGTCTCAGTCTGATGTCTCTCCCCTGCAGATCAGTCAAGCCTTGGAACATTGTCACTCCCTAAATATTGCACATCGAGACCTGAAGCCAGAGAACCTGCTCTTTAAGGATAACTCTCTGGTAAGTAGCTGAAGCTGCACACAAAAATACTGCAGTTTTCAAAGTGTACCACTACTAATGCTTTGGCTACAAAGAAAAAATAAACTTTGCTGGACTTTAAGGCTGCAGCTTTACTTTTTGAGACTGTAGCAAGAAAAATGTATTGGCTGTATTTGGTAGAAAATGGCCCAGAAAATGTGGAGGATTTGAAATATCCAACTGGTATTTTCAGTCCAAGACTTCAAAATCCACAAATACTCTGGCAGCACCTTCAGTGATCTTCTCTGGAACCTGAATGTAGTCCTGTATAAAAAAAATGTCAAGTTAAACTCAAGCCAGAAATGTTTCTGTGCTTGCTCCACGTTCATGTTTCTCCACAGGATGCACCTGTGAAGTTGTGTGACTTTGGATTTGCTAAAATTGATCAAGGAGACTTGATGACCCCTCAGTTCACTCCCTACTACGTAGCACCTCAGGTAACAACAAGCAAACACAGAGATCACCCCAAAAGTACCTGTTAAATGAACACACATTTGTCTTAAATGTAGCAATATTGAAAGCTTATTTCCACGATTTATTCCTTCTGCCGTTCTTTCTGTTCAGGTACTTGAGGCTCAAAGAAGACACCAGAAGGAAAAGTCTGGAATTATACCTACCTCACCCACTCCTTATACCTATAACAAGGTGAGACTCAAACCTGTTGGACATGAGTTTAAACGTCCTGACTAAAATTCTGCAGATTTAGAAAAAAATAAGGCTGAGATAGACTTTTTTTCTGCTTCTTAACAGTGAGATAAAAATGAGTACAAATACTGTTTCAAATTAGTTATTTATGGTCTCAAATTTGGAGTTTTTCAAATGATCAGTGTGTACTCGCAAATCATCCTTTAAACTTGTCAAAAACCCTGCTGGATAAATGCAGGTTTGTAAATGTATAGTCATTATTTGTAGTTGCATAAAAATTGTCTAATTCTGCAAGAAAATTTGCAGAATCAAACCATTAAATTATAGCCATTCTGATTAAATGTTTATGTATAATTGGTCAAAGTACAATATCAACCATTTTTTTGCTCACTTTTTATACAAAGTCGGGATTTTAGATAATTTATTCTTTCATTTGGACAGAGTTCGACATCTTCATTCTTCACTGAATTGAAGAATGCCTATTTTAGTTTTATCTAATTCATTTAAAGACAAAAACAACATTTTGACAAAAAGTAATGGCTAAAAGTTGACTAAAATGTAATGACTTAAGTTTACTTAACTGCATATATTTGTTATGTCATCCACAATAACTATGAAGGATAAAAATGAATAATATCTTAAACTAATAAGCATTTTCATCTAAAGACTAAATGAGAAATAGCTTCTAAAATTACCATTGCTTTGACTCCCCGTGGCAAGTATTTTCCCCCAAATATCACGGCGAATATCTGCTTTACGTAACAAGAACATGTTTTTTAAATCTTTCTTTTCCTTTTTTTCCATCGTTCCTCAGAGCTGTGACTTGTGGTCTCTCGGTGTGATTATCTACGTGATGCTGTGTGGCTATCCTCCGTTCTACTCAAAGCACCACAGTCGCACCATCCCGAAGGACATGAGAAAGAAGATTATGACGGGCAGCTTCGAATTCCCTGAAGATGAGTGGAGCCAGATCTCTGAGATGGCCAAGGATATCGTACGGAAGTGAGTCTTTTTTTATTCCCCTTCTCTCGTCTCAGACACAATTCTGACTGCAGATTTCTTCTAACTTCTTTCTCACGCTTTCATTCATACCATCCATCTGCACATTTCTTCATGCATCCTTCTGGTTAATAATTTGCACTCCCTCCCTCCTCATCTGCCCCCTGCAGGCTGCTGAAGGTGAAGCCAGAGGAGAGGCTGACTATCGAAGGAGTCTTGGCTCACCCTTGGCTAAACTGCACCGAGGCCCTCGACAACGTCTTGCCCTCCGCCCAGATGATGATGGATAAGGTGAGTGGGAAAGAAAAGAAAAAACAAGTGTGTTAAAAATAACTGTTAATAATTCTGGGGTTTTTTTTTTGTTCATATTATCTAATAATCGCACCCAAATAATTTTCAGGTCATTTTCTTGTCACCATATACTGTTTTTTTTAAGTATTTGAGACATTTCTTTGAGACATTCCTTTTTCCGGTGATTTCAGAGGAGAAGTAACCGATTTTCTCAGGTCTCAGAGGTTTAAATGCTTGCTCGTCTAAATGCAGCATAAGAAAACCGATGTAGATCCAGGTCTTAAAGAGTTAAAGCTTACTTATTGTATTAAAATATACAGCATGTTTGTGTCCTCTTTTTCCTTTTCTCACTGTCTGTCCTCTCGTCTTCCAGGCGGTAGTCGCAGGTATTCAGCAGGCTCACGCAGAGCAGCTGGCCAACATGAGAATTCAAGATCTGAACGTCAGCCTGAAGCCCTTAAACTCTGTCAACAACCCAATCCTCAGGAAGCGGAAACTACTAGGGTATGACAGCTTTTATTCAGGTCTTTGTATTAACTTTCTTCATTTTGTGTTTTTGTTGTTTTGCATTTTAAGTAGGGGTCCACAGATATTGGTTTTTCAGGGTCAATACAGATTATTAGTAGTTAATGAGACCGATAAATGATTTTTGGAACCGATATGCATTTACAATAAAAATGAAAATCTTTGTCAATATTTAGAATTTGGAATATAACAGATTCCAACGCACAACTTTGTTTAATGCCTTTGGCACGTGTATAATCAAAACAGAGACTTTCAACATGATACACACTAAGTTCCCCGCAACTTTTTTTAATAAAGTCAAGTGAAAATTTAAATTTAAAAAATCAATGAAAAATAGCTCTGTGAGGTTTTACAAAGTAAAGTGAAAGTACCATGCCAACACTTTCTTTGCACTTTTTAAGAATTAATTTTTGCGACAATAATTATAATAAAACACAGATAGATAATCGGCAAAGTGCCAAATATCGGCCCCAATAATTGGGCAGGCTGATTATCTGTCGACTTTTATATTTAAGGGCCCTCGTGTTTGATGAGATATTAAAGGTTGGTCTTAAATGTGTTTTTATGTACATGTTTGCAGCCCCAAGCCCAGTGACGGTTTCTTCATTCATGACCCAGAGAACGGAGGGGAAGACTCCAACGTAGCGCTGGAAAAATTACGAGACGTCATCGCACAGTGTATACTACCACAAGCTGGTTAGTACACCTACACAGATCCTGAAATTTCAATAACTCTGACTTAAAACAGACATGCAATCCGCATTTGACTGAATACATAATAGTATATATTGCATATAAGGACTGGTAAAACCTGCTGCGATACAGTACGCCACGGACGACATATCTACATTACTTCACTTCTATTCAACTAAGAAGCATTTTGCCGACTGAAGATTAAAACAAAACAGAGACTGGCTGTAACTTAACTTTGCTGTGAGCAAAACAAACCCAAATACTCAGTCAGTTAACCGTTTTTAACAGGTATAATGAGTAAACATTAATGGACTCTTAATTTAGCTGTATACTAATGAGGCATGACTGTGAAGAGAGTGGCTTTTGACATGAATATTTTGGTTTGTTCAGGAGAGAACGAGGATGAGAAGCTGAATGAAGTGATGTACGAAGCCTGGAGGTTCAACAGAGACTGTAAACTGCTGAGAGACGGCCTGCAGGGGCTCAGCTGGGACGGTCAGTAACATTTCATATTTGTCCATATCTGGCAAATGTCTTCTTTATTCCTCTTCTGCATTAAATAAATGAAAACCAAAACAGATATAATTGTCCACCAAACATCAACAGAATGAATATATTCTGTTTGCCAATAGTCACCGTGTTTAAAGACTAACAGATAACAGATTAAAAGAAGGCTTTCTGGTTAAAAGCATGAATCATTTACTCATTTATGGTAGGTAGGTTTTCTTTGTTTTTTTATGTTTAAAAAAAAGCTTTTTCATTGCAGGACGATCCTTCTCCGATAAAGTCGACCGCTTGAAGTTGGCTGAAATAGTGAAACAGGCCATCGAAGAGAAGACGAATCTCCAAGAATCTCATTAGCAAGCGCTGTCTTTCTATCTTCTTTTTATATTGTTTATTATGACCCTTTTTAACCCATATCTGTAAAGAGGCTTTTTTATGTAAAATGATGCGCAATTTTTTTTTTCATGAATCCACTTGCAAGACCTATTGTACAGCTGTAGATATATTTCAAAGAGGACTCATTGGTACGATAATTTTTTTTAAATGGACACTTGCAAAGAACATGGAAAAAACTATATTTTCATTTTTGCAAAAAAAAAAAGAAAAAAGTGAAAAGAAGAGAAAAATCAGTTGAAGAAATTATTTTCCTGGAGGGAATTTTTATTAGCTGCTTGTCCAAGGCGTCGGGTGTTTTATCCCAGTTATTTCATTTTATTCTGTTTTATTTTCTTTTAAACCATCCTAAGAAGTTTATTTATTTAAACAAAATTATTTTATACCTTACTTGTAGCCTGGCAGTGGGCTCTAAAGTCGAGAGAAACTGTCTACGATGTGATTTTGTTTTTCCACACACACCCCGATTCTCAGACCAAGTATAAAATATATGAATCTTTGTTTTGTTTAACTTTCCCTTGACCTTTTGTGTTGTGTGGAGATTGAGGTAAAAGAAAGTGTCATAATATCAATGAATGCAGCCCAAATTATTTTGTGTCACAACTCCTTTTTTAAGCTGGTAAGAGATAACACTAAATACACAGAAGCAGACTGAATAGGCATGAACAGTGTGGCTCATTTAGACATTTTGATAGAAAATTCTTAACCTACGGTCCACTTAAAAGCCTTTTTTTCTGAGCTTTTAACTGTCTCACGGCCTTCTGGAGTTTTTCTCCCACAAATGGATTAAAGCTCCAGTTAAGACTTAAATGTCAAACTGTTTCCAACGTCAAGAGCAAAGTTTCAGGCTCAACTTAATATATGTAGGTTTCACAAACTTTTGAGTTCAGCTCATACACATGAAGTGATGATACTGCTCGTCAGCTCCTGCAGTTTGTGTCTGGCAAGTAAAATGAAGTGAATTATTTTTCCTAAAGGCTTTTTTATGGTCTTATTTCTGATGTGATTCTGTTAGGTCTTAAAGGGACACTTCTCCGCGAAATCAAAAAAATGGATTTTTCCTCTTCCCTGTAGTGCCGTTTATCAGCATAGATTGTGTTGGAAATATCAGCCGAAGAGACGTCTGCCTCCTCTCCAGTATAATGGACCTAGATGGTACTCGGCTTGTGGTGCTCAAAGCAAAAAAAACCCAAAACGTAATATTGATGTCTTTTTCCAAAAACCATCACTTACTCAAGATAATCCACGGACCTTGTTGTGAGCAGTTTTATTTTGCAACTATTTTCTTTCTAACGAACTACACCCCCCAATCGTATCGGTAGAAAGAAAATAGTTCCCACATAAAACTGCTCTCAACAAGGTCTGTGGATTATCTTGAGTAGGCCATGATTTCTGGACATTGCTGTTGAGTTTTTCAGATGTTTTTTGTTTTTTTTTGTCAGAGCACCAAAAGCAGAGTGCCATATAGTTCTGCTATATTGGACAAAAGGCCAATATCTCTAACACTCAGCACCAAAACAATCTAGATGTATAAATAGCACTACAGATAAGAGGAAAAACATGCATTTTTGCTTTTATGTTGAACTGTTAAATTCAGTCTTCAGTCAACGCAACCTGAGCTGCTTTTGCATAAAGAATCTACTGGAATTCAGACCAGAGTCCGTTAATATTTAAGTCATTTTAAAGCGAGTGCTTGCTGCTTGAGCCTACAGTAACACAAACACACCGGGCATTTTTTGGTGCAATGCAGTCGACGTCTTTATGACAGTAGAAAGGATTCAGCATCCATTACCAGGTCTGTCTCATAAAACATGCAGTGCTACTGAACGTGCAATAGTGTAATAATTTAATCAAGTATTCATAGTGCATGCATTTACATGGTAGTAAGATTTATCAATCTGTCAGTATTACTGTCTTCATTTCAGTGGTCTAAATACCAGCAAACGCTCCCTCCCTTCGCTCATCCCCATCCTTTAGTTATAATTAATGTTATTGTTCAGCCAGAGTGAGATTTCCGCTGCACTGTTTTGCTCTCATGCTCTTGTCATATCTGATATTATTTCCTCATAGAGGGGTTGAAAGGGGGGATTCATGTTCAGGTGGCTCAGAGTTCAAATCCTCGTGTTCAGTGCCTGATAAGTTCTTTCACACTGTTTGTTTTGAATGAAATTCCCCTTTGATGATGTCTTAGCGTTAAACAGAACATATTTTCACGTCAAGATTACAGCATTACACAGAGTGTTTTTGACCTTAGTTAAAATATGGGTCTATTCTGGGTTAAACGCAAACATGGGTGCAATATATATTTCTGTTGTCCAGTGAAAAAGTTGCATCTCCAATGTTGAGATAAACTGAACGATCCTTTTATGGGAAACCATTGAAAACTCACTGGATTATCCGTAAAATGCATCGTCACAGAGTTAAAAACAGGGCTTATTTTTTAGCACATGAAGAAATCGATATGTTGGAGACACAGGACAGTGACGATATGCAGGCTGCACCATTTCTAACTGACATGAAGGAAAAAAAGTCTGCATTTCTTATTTAGATTTGGCTTCAAAACTATAACTTGAGCAAAGGCAACCATTACTGACACGATTCTGAGAGATCGTTTTGACGATCTGTCTTAAAATCTTAACAACTACAGATTGTGTTTGAAAAGGCCTTATGATTACATGGCTAAGTTTTACGCTCAAATGTGCCTTGTCGATGGGGCGCCATGGTCATCCTTTGCTGCTCCGTTCAGTAAAAATGAATTACACGTTAAAGGCGAAACGTGGAATCATTGTGAGTAGTGACTGATGATGTTTGTCCTGTTGGCTGTGATTTGCTTTTTTTTTTCAGCTAATGAAATTAATTCTTTCCACAAATTGGTGTATTGGTTAAGCAACATTTGCTGAAATTCATTTATTATAGTTATATATTTGGGGAAAAGTTGGGCTTGTGTCGTTAGATAACCCCTTATTTCACTGCCTACACATTAAAGGAATACTGCAACATTTTGGGAAATGTGCTTACTGGCTTATTTGCCCACAGTTAGTAATTGGTTAGTAGCAATACGACTGGAAAACAAGGGGAAAAGACAAGCTCAACTTCTTTTCATGTGTAACAAAATCCATTAATACTACTAAAATAATAATGTTTATTACTAAAAAAATAGTGGCAGGACACCTCAGCCTGCAAACAAGATCAATTATGAATCTATTTATCATTAATTTGTTGATCTATGGAGATTTCTTCGAGCCCCGAAAAAGACTAAACTAGACACACTACTGCACATATTCAGTGGAAGTAAACCCCAAATGTAGAAACCTTTTGGGCCCATGCATCAGCCGAGTGATTTCATTGGGCTGGATAGGCACCATTTTGGTCTCCTGTATAAAGATCTAACAATACGTCTATGAACCAGGCGTGAATGTAATTTCCTAGGATGATGAAGGCATGACTCGCCCTATTCTGCCTCTGACCGGCTTACTCTGATACTTATACCCTGAATAATCTCACTCCTTTTCTCTAAATCTAACCTAACCTGGCTTTGGATGTAGAGGTCGTCCATTTATTGGGAAACTGGTGGTTCAAGCACCCTTGGGCAAGATACTGAACCCAAAATTGCTACAGATGGCTGTTCCATTGGTGCGTAAATGGTTACCGAGTAGCAGGTGGCACCATGTACAGTAGCCTCGGCCAGCAGCGTGTGAATGACTAATACTGTAAAAGCACTTTGCGTGGTCAGAAGACTAGAAAGGCGCCATACAAGTGCAGGTCTGTTTATCATTTACCAACCCAAAAGTAGGACCTGTTTTCCATCCAAGTAATAAAAATCTCACAACCAAAACTGTCCTGAAACTTAAAGCTGCAAATTGTTGTTGGGTTATTTTTGAGGCTATAGTGTGACAGGGGGAGAGAGAGGGGATGACATACAGCAAAGGGCTGCTGCAGCAAGGACATAGCCTTTGTACATGGGGGCGTCCGCTCTACCAGGTGAGCTATTAGGCACCCTGCACATCGATTTTCCACTACATAAAATGTCACATCTTGTTTGTTCTATAGGAATTAATCGTTGAGTTTCAAAGAGCTCGTGCCTTTTCTGTTTAACCAAAAATACGAGAGCTACCAGTCATTCTCTGCCACAAGAGAATTAAGCATATTCCCCAAATGTTGAATGTTTGCTTTTATGTGCAGGTTTGTTTTTTTGTCTTATGTATCATCAGTAATGCCGAATGAGCAGAGCTTCTCACTAAAAGTGGGACCTCTTGCTTTTTAAATTTCTGTGTGGATGTGTGACATCATGTGATGTGCGTACACTTGTTCTTGTGTGGTTCAGTCTGTACGCTGAGCTACTTTGTATTACTGGAGGCCTATCAATGAATCAAAGCTGCTTCCTCTAAAACTCTTTTCCACCAACAAATAACAGTTTATATCCTCTGCTGCCCGAGTGAGCATTACTGTCAAAGGGTAGTTTGTTAGTATTTTGTACTGTAAAGTCGAGGCATGTAACTTGATATTAATACTCCTGACAATGAAAACCCAGAGGGAAAAATCCACTCATGCTCAGACACCTGCTGTTTGCTGCTCGGTCTGGCTCAGTGTTACTAAAAATCCCAGAGGGGGGATACTCTTACTGAATATCTGTTCCCGCAGGACGCCCTCAGACTGACATTCAGGATAACCCAGCTTTAGACATATTTCACAATTATTAAATAGCTTCCTCTAGTCACTTTCTGTTTCAGCAAAGAGAGACCAGATTTCAGATTTTATAGAAGGAAACAGGCGAGATATCTTACATGGATGCTGACCGAGAATAAATAACTGTGTCCTTTTTTACCAGCTCATTATAAATGACCTGAATGGCAGAAATGGTTTAGTCAGCACTTACTGCTCTTGATAAATACCAGTTGCTTGCGTTTCCTCTGCTGTAAGTGTGCTCGTTTCGTACGGAGAGGTGGTTTTATATATTTTTGAGTCATTCCTGTTTATGTTGATAAGTCAGGAAGAAATGTTGAGGAAAGGAAATCATTTCAAGGTTCGGAGCCTTTTCTCTGCTTTAACGTTTCTTTTTTTTCCCCTCTGGTCTGGCAGTTATGTAGCATGTACCTGAATCCCTCATGAAAGACTTGCTGTATTTCTGTCTATTTTTCTGCCCTTTCTGTCTTCTTTTGAACATCATCAACATGCTGACTTTGTAATAAAGGAACTCTTTGACTTTTGAACATATTTTTTCTTGTGTAGTTTTTTCTTTTTTCTTTTTGAGTCTTACAGGGTTTCCATGTATGGAGGATGAAAGTCATCAAAATAAAAAGAATAAATAAATGAATGCCTTTAAATGTACCAAAATGTATTATTATTTAGTTAGTTATTTAGTTATTTTTTAAATTAACTTTTAAATGTATCGATTTTTATGTATTTGTATGTATTTTTAAAATTATCATTTTTTGTTTATTTTTTAATTTATTTATTTAGATCTTATTTTTAAATGCATTTATTCATTTTTAACTGTATTTATTTTTGATTTTTGCAGCGTCCATCATCCAAGGTCATGACATTCTTGGAAAAGTTCTGAAATTAGAAAAACTGTTTTCCAGGCCTGGAATTTCACAGAATGTTTTGGAAAGGTTTTAAATACACATTGTTTTTTCTACCTTTTAAAATGTATTCTATAAAAGTTACTTGAAATAAGTTGTATTACCAATCTAAAATCAAGTACTGCGTTCAGCAAACATTGAAGGGTAACTAGTATCACGTGATCGGTGTACGCAGATAGTTGGTGGCAGCAATTCCTAACAAACGAATAAAATTAGCAAGCACTAGCAGTTTGCTTATTTGTGAATGTCTGGCAAGTGCATGTTAAAAAATATTTGGCTATATTATATATATATAATATTATATAATATTTATACATGACTCAAGAGAGGGCAGATCCTAACTATGCTGGATTTCGGCTCTGCACAAAAATGTTTGACGTGAACAACAACATGGGCGAAGCAGACAAGACAACCAGAAGGCCGCTAAACAGACTGCCAGCGTCGACACATATTTCACACCAGCTGTAGTCAGGCTAGTTAACTTGCATTACCTATTTTAAACTGCTAAAATAAAGTCATGGGTAAAGTAGTTCAGAAAAAATCCACTGGTAAAAATGTTTGGGAACCCTGGTATTTTTTTGTATGCATGCCTGCACAGATTAATGTACAGCCCGCAATCGTATTACTTTGAACGTAAAGGACAGGTTTGTTTGCACACTTTCAGTTAGTAGTGAGAGGAATTTGGCTTTATGTGAGAAGCTTTGAGTAATAACTTTTAATCTCTCTCAAGGCTTCTGTAATTTGGGAAAAATCTAAATCCTGACGCAGCTTTTAATCCAACACTTGCATTCTTAGATCTGTTTGACAGACAATTTTTGGTTTTCTCCAAGCCATGTCAGTGCTACTTATTGTTACCCTTTTTAAAAAGTGTCTACTCAATGCGATATTTTAAGTTAAAAATCTTTTATTGTAGATTGAAGATGGCAGATAGAAATCTAGAACAAAATCTTAAGGAATTCAACCTCAGAGGACAAAAGCAGGTTCACATTGATACATAACCAAAGACACACTCGCTATGGTACACATATTTAAGGCACTTTGTATATATATATATTTTTTTTATGTATAAAATTTGTTGGAAAGCAGCAATAAACCAGAAATTTGCTCCCAGGATGGAAATCACACCATCAAAAGCTTGAAAGGTGAAAGAGTAATTTAAAGTCTGTTTTATACGGGGCAGATTTTTTAAAATTACACTTAACTGATATTTCAAAAGCAGTGGAAGTGTTATAACACAGACCAAAATACAGAGAGTAACAGGCGAGTTTTATGACGTAATGAAGGAGAGGGATGAAGATCTATAAAGTTATAAAGAGAAATATTTTCGCCTTTTAAGCTTGTTTCTACACATTGCTGACACCTTCAATTTGACCAAGATAACACAGGTGAAAGGGGAAACATTAAGGTTTAATTTACGTTGCATTGCCTCCCAATTGTACATAAATAGATCTAAACTGTGCCCAGTTGTGAAAGGGCTCCAAGCTTTAAGAGGTAATGTGTTTATAATTCTCTTTAAGGTGATGCAGTGGTTCAGTAATTTAAATGAAGCATTAAAACTTAACTAGACACACGTTAAATCAGTGTTTTAATCTGCACTGGCACTTTAATGCCTGGTGTAAATGGGTTAAACACAATTTGTATGTTTGGTATGTGTTTCTTAGAGCTATGGTCCGTTCTCCACTACAACACATATTCTGCCCCTCAGTCCACACTGTGCAACATTCAAGACAAATCCCCTTACATGTGGAAATGCACTTGGCAAACTGTAAAACCTATCAATTCAATGCTTTGAAATTCACCCCGACGTGACACAGAGGGCCGAGAACTGAGGTGTTTGAACAAAATAACGGACCTAAAATGGACTTACAGTTGGAAACAGAGCAGCAAATCCATTTTAGGTCTGTAATAAAAATTCTCTGAGCTCCATGGCCCCACTAACCCAATGGAAGACAGCGATGATGTCTCAGCGGCCCCGGCTCAGTCCGAGTCCTCGTCGTCCAGATACTCTTCAGCGTTGCTGAGTGTGCGAGTGATGTCTGAGAGAAGAGAAATTAGCAGTTAATGACAAAAATACTGCAATATTTCACTAATCATATTTATCTGCGAGACCTCTGCACCAAACTTTTGTCAAAACAGTGCTGACCCTCCCAAGATATCAAAGTAATTACATGTTATATCCGTATTTCCTGTGAGTCACATAAATGTGCAGCTGTTGTCTGCATAAAGTGAGCTGTGGCAATAAATAACTTATTGTAATAGCTTCCATAAACTGGTAAATGACTTAAATGTCAATTTTACACACATATATATATATATATACTGGCTTATCTCATATAGTATTTTTAAAACAGAAATGTCATGATCTTTACTACTACACAAGTATTTTTTCTCACGCATGAAGATTTCATTCAATTTGCTAACATTAAAGCTTAAAAAATATTTCGGTTTGCTGCTTGATGCAGAGGCTCAGTTACAATTCGTCTCCACACAGTTTTGTTGTGTGCGTAATTTTTCTGCACGTGCATTTACAAAAAAAACACATGCAATCTATTCAGAATTCAGACGTGCGTTTCATTAAAATGTGCACTTTTTTAATGTCCCATTCAATTTTCCATGTTATCAATTTTTTTTAATTTTCCCATTTAATTTTCCATTTTATTCATCAATTGTATTCATTTTCATATTTATTTGCTTATATATTTGTGTACTATTTTTCACTTGTGTATAAAACCCCAGATTTATTTAATTTCCCTTTTTATTTTACATTTTACATATTTATTTATTCATTCATTCTTAAATTCATTTATTTGTGTAATTATTTATTTATGACATTTTCATTATTTATTGACACATTTACCATCCCTAACCCTCCACAGTGACACTGTATGTGTGAGTACTGTGAGGCTGCCCCCTAGCGGCAGCTGTACTTACTGTTTCCCAGCTTCCTTTTGAGAAGTGAAGCACACGGTGCAGTGGTGGCCATATCTATAGCCAGCTTTTTCTCATTGTTCCTGATGTCTGTCCTTGAATCTGAAATAAACAGACTCACACTAAGAGACTAGAAACTACATACAGAAAGACACAAAAAATGACAAAAAACTATGTAATCATGAGGGCAGTCAGCTGCTGTTTCCTCAATCTGGAACAACATATTCTCATAATAGGTTTGATCTGGTTTTTCATCTCTGTTCAGAAATAAAGAACTGGCTGTTTTTTTTAATAAAACCAAATAAGCCAACACTTACTCTTCTTCAGCAACATTTCCACAATGTCAGAATAACCCTTCCAGGCAGCAGCGTGCAGAGCGGTGTCCCCAAGTTTATTCTGAAACACAGAACAGTAATCATCACAGACAATTAATGGATGCATTATTGATAAATTCATGTATTTGCTGTTTTTTAGTTGTTGTGTTTTTACTGTATATGTATTGTTGTTTTAATAGTTTTTTTATACTGCAGACACTGAATGTAACTGACAGGCATCAACTTCGACATCATTAACCTTAAATATGTGACCACAGCCCAAGGTTTGACAAAAACTCCAGACATAAAATTTTTGAAAGGTCCAGTATGTAGGATTTGTTTAATTTGATTACATTTTGTTTAAATCTTGAGGAATCATTGAGGCCAAGCCCCCATTTTCAATGAGTACAGAAAACACAAAATGCATAGAAAACACAAAAAAGTACAAACAACAACAGGCCGAACACCATTAAAAACTGTTACATTCAGAAGAGGACTAACTGGTTATCATGGTTTTAAGCTGCTTCATTGCAACTAATAATAACTAATAACTAATGATGCAGCAGAAAAACTAAAAGTTGTTTTTCCAAATGCAGTATTTGACCGGGAAACATTAAGCATTAAGCAACCAGCTGAATGTGTAAAATAGTTACTGTGACCAGTTTAATAAAGTGCTGAGGTATGGTGGCATGTTACCTTTCAAGACTTTAAATGAGAAGACGATAATGAAATAAATGATAATTGAATAGAAACCATGCATATCTCTTCTGACAGACTTAGGGCAGTGTTTCTCGTACCTGTCCTCAAGTACCAATAGTCCTGCATGTTTTCGATCTCTCCCCGCTGCAACACAGCTGATTCGAATAATCGGCTCGTTAGGAACTCCTGAGGCAGCCTGATTATTTGAATCAGCTGTTGCAGCAGGCAGAAATCGAAAACATGCAGGACACGTGGTCCTCGAGGAGAGGTTTGAGAAACACTCATTTAGGGGATACATTGGCCAAAATGGAATATAATATAACAAGTATGTTTTCTTTAGTTTATAATCACCTGAAAATAAGAATTGTTGTGTTTTCGTTACCTTAGAATGAGCCGTTTGTTTGAGAGTGGGTCCTTGTCTACGGAGACTGCTATGTTGCACTGCCATGTTTTTACAGTAGCCCAGAACGGACAAACCAAACATTTTACATGACACTGCTTTATTCAGTGTTTTTACCGGTTTAAATTTTGAAGTGGAAGAGACCTCTCCAAAACATAACTGGGCTCCTGGTAAAAATCTCCTGAACGTCTGGGTTTTAAGTCATTAGAGAAAAAAGGCGATGCAGAGAAGCAGGTGCTAAACCAGCACATCCTCTCCAACATGCCAAACGGCATCACAGAAAAAAACTGATTTGTGATAGGAAACTGCTTTATTCAGTACTTCTACCAGTTTAAATCCCCCGGTCCGTTTGTTTTGGAAAATTCGGCTCATGGTAAAATTCTGCGGAACAATTAACACCGAAGGAATTCTAACCTGGAGAAGTTTACCTGGCTGCAAACTACAATCCTCACCACTTGATGCCACTAAAGTTAATATTTTTGGTAACAAGTTTGTTACAAAGGCACATACATACAACATCTTGCGGGACAGTGTTTCAGGAGCACGTCATCCTTCAAGATCAAAGAAACAAATCTCACTCTAGTCTCCGTACCTTCACCTCTATATAAACTAAAACTAAAGCTCTTTGGGCTTCTTCCTGAAATTGTTTAATATCAGTCTGCAGTTTGTTATTCCTAACATAGACTGTCACATGTCACATTAGTCTATTTGCATACATGAAACTGCATGTTTTTAGACTCTTTACAAATATAATCTCACTTCAAACAAACCTCGTTGAAAGCTGAGTGGAAATGCAGCAGTACCTGTACTGTCAAATGTTGTTGTTGGAGCTGTTTGGTGCTACCTCAGTTAGGGCTGATGATGGTTTTTCAGGGCCGATACTTAGTATCAAATATTAGTAGTTCATGAGACTAATATGTCTGTTATGTATTTATTAAAAAAATGAAATATTTCTGTCAATACTTAGAATTTAACGAACTCCAACAAAAAAATTGGTTTAAATGCCTTAAGAAAATGCTGAATCAAAACTGAAACTTTCAACATCATATACATTTCCCAGCAGCTTTTTTATATATAGTCAAGTGGAAATTAAAAAAAATGAATAAATAAAAATAGGTTTTACAAAACAAGCTCCTTCCATGCTGGTACATTTTTGCACTTTTTAATTAATTTTTATCAGCGATTATTAAAATAAAACGCTGATAAGGATAATCGGCAAAATGCCGAGTATCGGCCCCACAAAACGGCCAAGCCGATAATCTGTCGACCCCTAACCTAATTAACCCAATGACACTAACTAGTGCTATAGGGTTCAAGATGCCAAAATTAAAAATGCTAAATTGCTAACTGCAAATCTTGCAATATGAGGTCGACTAGGAATTCAGGTAACAGCATCTAAAGTTTTTGACCTGTTAGTAAATTCACACCTGAATGAGTTGGGTTTGTTTTTTTCTCACCTGCTGGTTGAGCTCCACGTTGGGCTGGCTTAGCAACACCTCCACCACTTCTGTTACAAAAAGACAAAAAAGAGAACTTGAGTGACAGTTTGAGTAACAATATAATGACATCAATCACGCAGGAACGACGCAGGTACACAGGAGAACTTGGACACTGTCATCCACAAAGTTCCTGTTTTTCTGTACTTCACCTCTCAAATCTGCCAGTGTGCCACAATTTAAGATTTATGAAATTACGTTCAGTCACTGTGTCAAAGCGCTGCAGACAATTTGTCAACACAACAGTTTGACTCATCCACGCCATGAATGCCTTTCTGTGGTCCTTAATTCATGCAATGTCCACATTGAAAAGTAAATGCAACACATTTATTGTTACCTTTATGTCCTCCATGGCATCCCCAGTAGAGGGCAGTGTTTCCAGCTTTATCCAGCCCATTGATTCCAACTTTGTTGTCTATACATTCAATCAGCCAGCTCAGATTGCCTGTTCAAATCACAAATATGTTCATATACACACACAAACCCACCGCAGAGTTGAATACTAATGATGCAAACAATGTTACAGCTCTTCAGCAGAAACAGAGGCGTTATCATGGTCAAGGCTGCTTTATTGTCTACAGACAGACAGAGAAATATATCACAAAGAAAGGTAGTTGTCCCACCTCGTTTGGCTGCTTCGTGCATTGGGTTGTCAACCGACTCTGCCTGCTCGACCACTTAAAATAAATAAATAAATAAACAAGACTTTATATAAGATTCACAATTACAAGAGACAAACGTCTGTATTATTCTCATTTAACAGGAGCTTGTCTACTCACCATAATTACTTGGAATTAGTCCTGTCCTTCCTCGGCATGTCCCCTTCCACCAATTACTGTCACTCTGGGGATAATAGTAATGCAGGAATGCTTATTTAACAAATACAAAAAAAAAAAAAAATACATAAGCGAAAATGCGTACGGACAAACGTGACAAAATGAATGCAAGTAAAATAAAAAAGGGAAAGAAAAGTGCAAATGAAATGCAGACAATATTAACCAAAATGTGGGAAATGGAAATGCAAAATGGAGACAAAATCCAAACAGTGCAAAGAAAGAGGAAGAAGAAGTGCAGATTCAATCTGAACGGGACGCGAAGACTTGAAGAGACTGACAGCAGCTAAATGTCTGAGCTTTTACTCACCGTGTCAGAGATGTACAAGTAGTCTCCTTCTTCAAAGAACAGCTCGTCTGGCTGAAAAATAAAAAATGAAAAATGTTACTCCAGGCTCACTTCATGTCGACACAGTATTCTTGACTGATATTTGTTATATTTCACCCCTTTCTGCCCCCCAATCTTTCCCTTTTTTCTCCACTGTTCACCAACAACTGAGACATTCGTGACTAGACTGTGGTTTCACCTAAAACTGTTGATGGAATACACAAAAGAGGGACTAGTCACACAGCGGGTAACACATTTTTGGCTGTATGTTGGTGGTTAAATCTGAAATGATAATTTGATTGATCAATTAGTCAATCCACAGAAAATTAGTCCGCAACTTTTTTACAAATAATTAATTTGTAATTTAAGTCATTCAGTGTTTACAGCATCTTGAGGGTGTGTGATTTGCTTCTTTTTTTCTCATATTTGATAGTTAATTATCCGATATTCAGACCTTTACTTTACATATTTATTTATCAACTATTTATTTATACATTTTAGTCTGTTTTACTAGGTGGTATATTATTTCATTTTAAATCTTTAACAAAGGACTCAACAAAATAGTCTCCACACTCTGAACATATTACAAAAACAATCCATGTAAACAAACAAAAAGCTCATACCGTCCTGGGGTCAAAGGTGTACTGCGCTCTGAACACCTTGACTTGGCCTGCAAAAGAGAAACACAAATTTCATGTACAGACTGTTTGTGGCAAGTTAACCGCAGCATGAGAGTGGTGAACAGAGCACACAGAGCACGCAGTGGTAAACTGTGCAGCATTGTGTTTGAGGGCATTGAGAAAGTGAGGTGAAACTGCACATGCTGCCACTTCACAGCCCCGCAGAATAACAGCTTAGGTTCACTGCAACGAGCCTGCACGCGAGCGCTCCCGAATGCAGCTTTAATGCGGTGAATTACACTCATACAAAGTGCAATAAATCACAGAAGTGTCAACATCATCCATCACCACACTCAAGAGCCAACTGCATGGCACACACAGCTTTTAATGTCTGCTTTGAGCGCCTGTGCTCACTAAAACAACTCTGCTGCAGCCAACAACAATTCATATTCTCACATGCAGTGCAGGGACAGAAGCACATAGCTGGTCCTTGTGTGCGTGCAGCCCTGAGGTAGCTGCCCTCGGGGCCTGGGATGGCTCGCTGTCGAGCCTGGCATTAACTCCGCTGCTGGAATGCTACCAGAGTGGTTGTGGCTTTAGCAGGCAGCTGAACTAGTTCATGAAGAAAGACAAAAAAGCTTAAAGAAGCAGTGCCGTATTTCACATTTAATTATTTTACACCTACTTATTTATTTCTACCAACTGTTGATTTTTTCAGGACTAAATAGTTGTGTTCAGTATGTTGTGTTGACTACATACACATAAAGTTTACTAAACAGACTAGTTAGCTGGATACACTGAAGGCCAAAGTACCACATTTTGTTTTCAGTTATCCAATTTCATGCAAAGCTGATGTAGTTATTCTGCTTTGCATTAGATTTGTAGATAAAAGTCTCTCACCGCTTCAATCTACTCACTTTCCACTCAAAGATTTGTCTTGTTGTACACACCCTAATTGGATATGTCCATAACAATCCTTACAACAAACACACTCATCACATACTCAGTCATGTTGTTTGTTTTTTTCCTGTCTGTTTGAAAGACATATCAGGTGAGGCAGCCTGGAAATTAATTTTATAATCAATTTGATTGTTTTTAACAAAGGTGTTTAATCATGGCTTACAGAGAAACAGCATTTTTCTCACACTTAATACCACAGTAGACACACATGTATTTTGTGCATGATGTGGATGTGTGTTATGTGTTTGTTTGCTGACATTTGTTTGGGGATTTATTTGTGATATTTATTTTTTTTTAGTCTTTTTTTAAGCCTCTTTTGGACAGTAGTTGCATATTAGCGTTTCACTACAAACACTAAACACGTAACATATGGTTCTTGTGCATAAATGTACATTTCTACTGCTACCATGATGTCCATACCAAACAAACTAAGAGATTATACAAGATTAGATGATGTTTTTACAAGCTGCAGAGTATTTTGTTCTCATGTATTCTTATTGTGTGATTTAAATGGTGCTTGTGTTATCTAATGGTTTTACTCATACATAATTAACATTTTTACATGGTTGTTGCTTTTAAAAGCCTACTGAGGTGTCGGTCCCCATCACGGCAACAAGTGTCATCGGGTCTTTCAGCAAAAAGGGCGTTTATTTCCTATCATTATTCTGTGGGCCATTAAGTATTCAAATGCAACAAGACTTCTGTCAGTAGGCAGATTGAATATTAGAAACACAGCATTGTGGGCAAATGACATGATGCTAAATGACTTATATCACCACCAGTTCAGCTTTTATGGGGTTTTTTTTGTTATTTTTTTTTTTAACATACACCATCACACTGTAGACCCCAGTAAAATGTCAGGGAGATATGAAGCTATATAACTACATACAGCCCAAGCTTAATCACTACCTATGTACAAATGTTTATGTATAGCTTGTTTCCTAGTAAAATAAACAAAAAAACAGACAAACATGAATAATCTTCATGGGCCAGAAGCCCCTGAAGAGCTTCTCTCATATCTGATGCTGATTAATTTCCTGGTAATATGTGACATGCATTTGATTCCTGACACATAAGACTGGTAGCTGCTGACTGTTTGAGCTAACAGGTCTAAATGTTGGGCGGCTGTGACTCCCCTCTGCCGCAGGGTTTCTATTTAGCTAACACACTGTGTCAGTGTCTCAGAATGAGAGCTGCTGCACAAGACCCAGCTCTGTTCAACACAGCGAGCATGTCGACTCTGCAGGTCCGGTCATGTCGCTCAAAACACACAAAAGCCTGTGCAGACGAGTCCACGTTCTCTTTGCATTTTAAAGCCTCTGGCACATGCAAAGATTTATTCTAGCTAAAAAAGAAAAAAAAAACAGAAAGAAGAAAAATGTGCTCAGTGTGAGCAGAACATTGTCAGTATATTTTGTTTGCTTGTGGCGATTTGATGATTTCCAGCTGTGTTGTTTTATTACAAGAGGAAAAAAAACATGCCTGATCTTGGTGGTGACTCTCCATTCCTGTTTAAAGTTCCACCCATAAAACTGAACCATCTAAGCCTCCCAAAATATGATACTAATGAAGAGTCATTAGTACAGAAACTATAATGTTTTACACCAGAGAATGCACACAGCTCTGAAGCACTGCCCTCTGAATTTCTGGTTAACACAAAGCTGAAACCTAACTCCTCTCATACAGAGCTGATTTTAAAAGAAAGAGAAGAGAGCACAAAAAATGTACCTCACAAGTCTGCTCCTGTTAAATGTGTGTTCATTGTGCAGGGTGTGTGTTTGGCCATTACCATTACCAAAAAAAGTATTATGGCACGTGTAGAGCTTAAGATCTCTAAGTATCCACTGGAAAAAAGACAAAAAGGTTTTAAGTATCATCTCTGAATAAAAATATATTTAAAAACATCCATCAGAAGGACAGTTGCAGCAATCCTACAGTGGAGAAAAATTCATTCAAAATGACTTTGGACGGACCAAAATCATCCAACATAAGGGTTTGGGCCTTCAGTTAGGAACACTACATGACTACATCAACATATTTTTGAAAGCTCCTAATATCCAGTAAAACTCACGTAGGCAGTGACACCTCTGCCATGTACATGTACTGTCTCCACATGAATTACTGCATCAGTTGGGACCATGTGAGCCTTTTTACTTTGCCTCATAAGACTGAAGTCTCTCCCGCAGCACACCAACCAGCCATCTGTCAAGACAGACGATCTCACCTGCCGTCACACACAGGTGTCGTGGCACTGACTCATAAATAAACATGAAGAGTATGAATAATAACGACGCGTCTGTCATTTGAGTTTTGTGCTCAGTTTTCAAAGGGCCACAGCTAGAAGGCAAAACATGACATACAGTAAAGACGAAATGTGCAGCTTTTACTTCGGATGATAACGTGTCAGTTTTCCTTTTTGCTTCTTTTACACATAACCTGATGCGCACAATATGATCTAAAGAACACACTCAGCTGCCAGTTTATTATATAAGTACACCTAGCTAAGGCTGATGCGGTCTAACACCTCCTTCCTGCAATAAATCCTGCATTCATGATATTCAATTTAAGTTGAATCTGTCTTAAGAGAAGTGTTGATTCAACTTAATGGTCATTTAGATCTGTTTCTTTTATCGTCTTCATCTCATTTAGTGTATATAAGTAGATTACATAATTGACAGTATAACGTGACGCAGTGCAGCAGCACCATAAACAACCTCCAAAATTAATCAACACATCTTTAAAACAGTTTCAACATTATAATCTTTATTAATACATACTCCTCAAAATCTACTTTAAAGAAGGTTTTTTTTTACAGTAAATCTGTTGCTTTTCTAGTTTCTATACTTCTTTTTTCTTTTTTTTCTATTTATTTTTATTAAACGCTGTTTTACCTTACTCTAGCCTACAAATAATGTTTTTATTTGTTTTTATTTATGTTATTGCTGTTTTTATCTTGACGGTGAGTACTATTTTATCTTGTTTTGTAAAGCATTTTGCACTGTGTTTTCAAAAGTGCTAAATAAAGTTCATTAATTTAGGAATTATTGCAGGGCAGCTGTATAAGACTGCATCACATTTAAAAAGGTGGACCTATTAAACTGTGATTTCTGCTTCGTGCAAACTTACAACACTGCCGAATGTTGCTTTAAAATGTTTATTTTATTACAATTCCAGCACAAATTAATGAAAATGTTTCTACTCGTGTAAGAAAATAGACATTTTCAGGAAGCGTTTTGTGTTGCAAGTCCTCCAGTGGCAGAGTCTAGAAAGGTGCGGGTGTGTGTGTTTTGTACACTGATAAACTGGCAATTGAGTGTAGGTTTTACTGCAGATCTTTTAGTTGCCTCACACATTTTCACATTTGGAAAACCATGCATGCACATACATAGCATGTTATGAAATCCCCTATGATTTTGTGCGTAACACACATTTCCTAATCTCTGGGACAGAGTTACCAGAATAGCTGCACAGACTGAGTTTGCAGGAAGTTAGCCTGATGTCACTGAGGATTCATCATCACCGTTTAACCTGCGACCTTAAAGCCGCTGAATGACAGAAGTCTGCTTGCATGAGTGATGGAAATAGGGAAGTCACAGAGGCCTGCTGCTGAGAGCTGGATCACCCTGACAATCAACTTTAAACTCCACTGTAATCCTGAACCACTCTGTAATAACACATATTGATATCAAACAGAGTTTGTGAGCTTTCTATGCACTGTGAGATGAAAGTTTCATCAAAAAAGCGAGAGAAAAACTCACTTTTTGAGGTGCTCACCGTCCGCCCATTAAGCTTTCATCGCCAACAAGGTGTGTAGTCCCTCGCAAGACACGCAGCTGAACTTTTGGCTCATTTTAAACAACAAATCTTCGTAATATTGGTCTTACCTGGTTTGGCCGGCTTAGGAGGAGGCTTCGTCATTTGTTAAGCTCGGAAATAAATTGAAATGAAGCAAGCTGGGGGAGTTTCAGTCACAAACGTCGCTGGAGTGTGAACACTTTGCTGTCACTGCCAATGAGGAAGTGCCGTAGCGCTGCACAGACTGGGCGGAAAAGTTCAGCTGCGCATGCGTGAAGTTTAACCTGTAACGGACACTCTATTTTATTTTATTTTATGTCATTTTATTTGTTTACATACTACATCTTCAATGCATTGACCGAAACATACATACATAGATAGATAGATAGATAGATCATATATTCCTACATATATTTATTTCTTCTTCTTCTTCTTCTTCTTCTTCTTCTTCTTCTTCTTATTCTTATTATTATTGTTGTTATTATTATTATTATTATTATTATTATTATTAGTTAGTAGTAGTAGTAGTAGTAGTAGTAGTAGTAGTAGTAGTAAATAGTAGTAGTATTAGTAGTAGGCTAGTAGTAGTGCTACCGTTGTTGTTGTTTGTGTTATTCCATTGTACCTTACATAGCTCAACTTTTGTAAACATCTTTAGCATGTTATAAATGTTAACTCTGCACAATAAATATGTGTTATGTTATTCTTTATAATACTTAATATCTCTATCTTATCATGTATTAAAAATTATTTATTTATTCCTATTGCATTTTTTTAGATTATGTCTTAAATTATTTACATTGTTGTATGTTACATTGTATTATTTAGTGTATTTAATAGTGCTATGTTGTGTTTTGTTATTATGGTATTACTTTATTTTATCTAATCTATTTATTTACTTTTTCACTCTGAACTTTCTGCACATTGTATCTTAATTTTGTTTGTTTATTATATTTAATTTAGCTTACTTGTACTTTATTATGTGTTCATTTTAAATAACTCCGCTGTAACACTATATTAATTTAACTGTTTATCATATTCTAAATGTTAAAAAATTTCTAAATATTCTCAATGTTTGTCTTTTTTTTCTCAATGGGCAGGTCTTAAGTGACGTAACATCCCATCAGCCAATCACAAGCATCCAATAGCGGAAAAGCGTCAGTACAAAGTTGATATAGCCACCAACATGCCCTCGCACTAGTCAAGTATGCACACGAGCCGTTTATTATTTAGCTTTTAGCAGTTTTATACAATAAAAACTGAAATGAAGACAGTGGTGGTTGGAGTTGGCGGGTAAGTGAGTCCTGAGGGTTGTAAACATTCACGTGTTGCCGTGGTTACCTTCCTGCATGCTTTTTGTTGCTCTGCCTGGGTCATTTTGCCTCCAGATAGCCTGTTGGACCTCAGATAGCATTTTGCATGCTTAAGGTTGTCACACCACATTTATAAATATAATATAAAGTGAATACACGTGTTTTTGTAATAACATTCTGATATTGTTTATTCAGATATTTGAGTTTCAGATTCTGAAATGTTCCTTGGTGTTTTATTGTGTGAGACTACAGAGAGACAACACAACGAGTCACAAAAAGACACTAGGAAATGCATTATCCTCCTATTACTGAATGACCTGTTAATATTGGCTAAAATACATGCAGCGAGGGCAGTAAGGGAGCCACCAGAGCATGTGACAACCATGAGGCAGATAAGACTGA
Organism: Plectropomus leopardus; assembly: GCF_008729295.1. NCBI lineage: Eukaryota > Metazoa > Chordata > Actinopteri > Perciformes > Serranidae > Plectropomus > Plectropomus leopardus. The sequence continues at coordinate 24,995,618 of NC_056468.1, read as the reverse complement.
TAAGAGTCTGTTTCTTTGAAGTGAAAAACGCACTTATGTCTGATGTGTGTGACAAAGTCCAGCTTTTGTTTGTTTTAACATACATTTACTCTACAGATGTGCAGGTAAGTGTCATGAAAAAAAAGAATATGGGCCTAAAAATTTTATTATTATTATTTTTTTTTACCTTTGCATTCATAGTTTGTAAATGCAAACATCCAATAGAAGTAGTACACAAATATTTAAAAACTTTAATGTCAAATTAAGTGTTGGTTCATGCACACCCTGCAGAGAAGTGTGCAGACTGTAGAAAAATTAAATCAGGGTACCTGACAAAGGTGTTTGACCAAAATGTTGCACTCTCAGTAGATTTTGTGCTAACTTTGTTCTGAAATTCTTTAATCTTTTTTTGCAGTTTGGGAGTGATGCTGGTCGTTCTGGTTTTAAGTGTGTTGCACTTCTGAGTGTAGTTAGGTTGCACTTCTGACCACACAACAGTAATGTCACGGGGTACTGACAACAGCCTGACTGATTTTTTTGAGGCTCAAATGAGTGTTGAGTGTTTCAAAAATTTGGTAATATGGGACAATAATTATTTTTTTGCACAAACTAACATATTTTAATTAGAAAACAAAATATATACCAAGTGTGCGGCCTTAAAGTTAAGCTTGTCAATTAGAGCCTGACTGATATAGGATTTTTGAGACTGATACCCAAGAGTGGAAATTCTGATGTTATCGGCCTATATATTCCCTTTTCATTTACAACATAAACATAAAATGTCTTAACTGCAATATTCGGTACAATGTTTCAGTCACGGCAATCATCTTTGCAATTATTTAAATGTGCAATATCCTTTAAACTCTTGAATGTAGGCTATATTTATCACGTGACACATATTGCATATATTCTTATTGTCTTTCTTACTTATGTAGTCTATGTTGTTCATTGTAGCATTGCACACATTTTTATATTTTACTTGAGTACTAGTTTGTTAATCTATTATTATAAAGGAAGCGGGTAAAAATAGTAACAATTCAATGGTGTATGTGCGCTTGTGCAGCTTTAAAATGTTCTTAGTGATGTGCACTGTTTTTCTTTCAGGATGACCAATGGAGGGAAATCTACTCTTTCTACAAGTCTTCACCAGCAGATATCCAACAGCTGTCTGATTGCACAGGATTCGTATTTTAAGGTAGACGTCTTTAAATCAAATCATTGCTTTTTACACTTAATGCTGGGAACGTGAGAGCCTGTGTGATCACAGTGGATGCTCTTTTCTTCAGGATGACTCTGTGGTACCAGTGGACAGCAAAGGGTTTAAGCAATATGACAGTAAGGACACTTTTTTAAACTTGTTTAAGACATTTTGGGTGCGGCTGAAGTGTTTCTACGTGAAAACTGTAGATAGATTTATGGTTGAATGCAACAAGGAGAAGTATTCATTAAGCATGCTACGGTCAGGTCCTCAATATTTTTTCTGGGAATTTGAGAGTTTAAGTGACCTGGAGAGTTTTTTTTTAATATGCAAATGGATATTTTCAGTATAAATTATGTGAAATTGAATACTTTTAGGCCAAAAAAGACAGAAAGAAAAATTTCAGAGTAATAATTCTGCATCAAATTTAAGAAAAAGAAAAGAAAAAAACTTTTAAACAGCATTTAGATCTTCATCTTGGGAAATAAAATAAAAATGTTTGGAAATTATCTAAATGAAAAGTTAACTGAATAGATAAAAACAAAATCTAATAATTAATTTAAAAAAAAATTGAGAAACTGGAACCAAGACTGATTGGCATTTTGTAGTTAAGTTACCTTAATATTGAATCAATTATCAATATTGCACTTTTATGATTGGACAAAGAAAATCTCTCTCATTTTATTCTGTTGAAGTGCTCGGTGCTCTCCACATGGACAAGATGATGAGCGACATCAACTCGTGGCAAAGAGATCCTGAGTCGTTTCTGCGGCAGCGAGGTCCAGAGCACGCGACACCGTCAGTGGGTGAGGAGGAGGTGTATGTGCTCATAGTGGAGGGCTTCCTCATTTTTAACCACAGGTACACGAGAGAAGTTACTGTATTTATTTAAGTCATAATTTACATTTTATTTAACAGGCTTATAATTTAGAGAGAGTTCCAGAGAAAATGTTCCTATATGCTAATTTAAGAGAAAACTGCAGTTGGTGTAGGCTTCTAATTTATTAATTCTAACAGATACTTAGCTGAATATTCAAAAACTGTATGTTGGCAAACATACAAGTCAACATGCACGAAAAACAAGTAATGTAAGGTTAATAATTCAATATTTAGGTTCACATGTAGCATTTCTTTCAGTGGGATTCTTGCGGAAATCAACAACACAAACTCTACTAATTAGCACCAAATTACACCTCCTCTCTTGGAAACTTTATGGGAAATTAGTATTAAATTAAAACCATCACTGAAAAATAAAACGTGCACTTTCCAAAGATTATGTCATAAGTATTGGTTGTAATAATGATTGCAGACCTGAAAAGACAAAATCATTCCAATATGCAATTATAATTTATATGTAATTATTTTCTGCGAGATTTGACCTATATCCACCTTTCTCTTATCTCTTACCATAAGGTTTAATTGTTCCACAGGATATATGTAATGATATTACAATTTAAGGTTTAATAATATTAATATTACATTCCTGGTCATAATGCTGTATCTCTGATGTTTTTTAATTCATATTTTACCTTTCCAGGCCTCTGAATGAGCTATTTTGCAAAAGATACTTCATGGAAATACCTTATGATGTCTGCAAGACAAGGCGAAGGTGTCAGATTTTCTAATCAATAATACACTACTTTACGGTTTTGCCTTTTAATGGATTATGTTGCCATTTCTTTTTCCTGTTTTACATGTTTGAGCTGCAGTAAAAAAAAAAAAAAAAAAACAGAGAGAAAGTTTAGGTCTTTGTGGTTTTACCTCAGTTTTTGTCTTTGATTGGTAGTTCGAGAGTGTACACACCTCCTGATCCTCCTGGATACTTTGACGGACACGTGTGGCCGATGTACCTGAAAAACCGGCAGGAGATGGAGAGCATGGTGTCAGGAATTGGTGAGCGTCCAGTCATGTACAGTATACGATGCATATGAGATAAAAAGTGTGACATATTTCAAGCAGTTATGGTATTCATGTGGTTAAAACCTCAAAGATATGATGATGATGATGATGATATGAGATGATATATGTAATAAAATTACTATTATGTAGCATATTCACTCATATTAAATGATGAAATACATGACATCTGTTTTTTTCTTTAGTATATCTGGATGGACTGAAGCCAAAGGAAGAGCTGCTGGCTGCCGTGTGTGAAGATGTTTGTCAGGAAATAGAGAGACTCAGGGGTGAGTTTCCAGAGATTTACTACATTTTATGTCGTCCAACGTCTTTCTTCTTACAAGCATTCACATATTACTTACACTTCTTGCAGCTGTTAGAGATTTAATTCCCCTTGCACATTGCATTTTGTTATAAAAGTGTACATCCACAGCACACTCATTCTGCATATTGACATTTTGATGATAAACATTTGCTGTGCGGGTATTCTGTGTACTAAAACCCTGTATATAAATATATGTAGTTCTGTGTGTGTGTGTGTGTGTGTTGGGGTATGTTTGAAGAGGGGAGAAAGGTGGGGATGATTGTGGATGTGGGAAGGGGAGGTGCTGTGTGTGGGTGTTGGGTAGGATGGAGGCGGAGGTGCGAGTGGAGGGATGGCTTGAGGGAAAGGATGGGGGTGGGATGAGGAGGATGGTGGGCGTGGAGTCGGGGGTTGGGAGGTGCTTTGGGAAAAAAAAACCGGCAGGAGATGGGAAGGAGCATGGTGTCAGGAATTGGGGAGCGTCCAGTCATGTACGAGTAAAACGATGCATATGAGATAATATGTGTGACATATTTTCAAGCAGTTATGGTATTCCCATGTGGTTTAAAACCGCAAAGATATTTGTGATGATGATGTTGATATGAGATGATAATATGTAAAAAAATTTCCTATTATGTAGCATAATTCACCTCATATTAAATGATGACAATACAAGGACTCTGTTTTTTTTCTTTAGTATATCTTGGATTGGACTAAAGCCAAAGGAAGACTGCTGGCTGCCGGTGTGTGAAGATGCTTTGTCAGGAATTTAGAGAGACTCAGGGGTAGTGTTTCCAGCGATTTACTACATTTTATGTCGTCCAACGTCTTTTTCTTCTTACAAGCATTCACATATTATCTTACACTTCTTGCAGCTGTTAGAGATTTAATTTCCCCGTTGCACATTGCATTTTGTTATAAAAGTGTACATCCACAGCACACTCATTCTGCATATTGACATTTTTGTTGTGTGTTTCTTACACCTCTGAAGTTTCTTTGTCTCATTTTGCCTCTCATAACACAACACTGATGGGTGTGTGTGTGTGTGTGTGTGTGTGTGTGTATGTATGTATGTACTACAAAATACATTAACAGCAAAATAAAAGTTTTAAGTAAGTGTGAATATTAATGAGATAAGGAAGGGTTAGGGTTAGGAAGACTTGAACTTCATGTCTTTTTAGTAAGTTACTTTAAAAATACTGTTGTTTTTTTTAAAATGCTGATTTTTGTTTATTGTGTTTTGTTTGCAGAGAATGACTGATATGGTCAGTTGTATTTGTTTGCCTTTTGAAGATGGAGACTACTGCTCTCATTATTGTCAGGAAAGTAATCTTTTTTGACTGTGTGACTGTAATGTAATACTTAAAATAGTTTATAAAGCTAACAAGAGTTTTAAAAAAAAACTGTGTGAACTTACTGATGCTGTAGCTTCTGAAATTGTTCAGCTGGATACTGAATAGACGACAAGAATCACAGTGAACTTGAGTTCATACAAATGGACAGTATTTTTAAAAATAGATGCACTATGAGGGACCTAAACATATGAATTTTTGTGGCTTTATGAGGTTGATGCTGAATTTAACTGACATCAAGTATGATGTGATATTAAACAATGTTTAACCTCTGGCTGTGTAGGTTTTCTTGTAACACATGCAGGATATTGATTTTATCTAACCACACATACACATACATATACATGTAACCTGGACTTGTGATGTAACGCATGATAACCAAACACAAAACGGTCAGTTTAAAAGACTTTCTAACTCATATTTGAACACTACAAATATTAAACATTGACCATTGCATACTGTGGTTTGATGAGCATCTTTCCTTGTTTGTTTGTCTTACATGATTTTTAAAAGACTGTTGATTTGTAACATTGGCGACAGTTTGTCTCCATCTGGTGGTTCAGTCTGACACACTGGAATAAGAGACAGACCAGTGAGCAACTTCCTGTTCTCCTCTGTGCAAATACTCTGTCACCTGAATACAGAGCTCTATTTTGCTCTTATCAGCGGCAAATGATGAGGACACATGGTGCATGTTTCTCTGTTAGCCAAGTAACGGAAATGGCATGCAGGGACTTATCTGTACAATTGTTAATAAATAATATAAGCAATACTTAAGACTAATTGTGGTCAAAGACGTTCAATAACAGTACAAAGGCAAAAAAACAACAAACATTCCTTCTGTTTTATGGCCCAAAATTGTTTGTAGTTTTAGCAGTTAACTCAACAAAAAAAGTTTTGCAAACATGATTGTAGTTAAACTGCCAATAAGCTTAAAAATGTAGTCAAACTACTAGTTTAGTTCACTCCTCCCAAACACATCTCACAGTCTACATTAGTGAATGAAGTTTGCTCATTTGTTACATTTGTCTCCCTCTGTCATCACATCTGTGTTGAAACCATGTCCTTTACAGAAACTGCAGCGCTTTCAGCATTTTTTAGTAGGCTAAGTATTTCATCAGTTAGATGTCATTTTGCTTCCCTGCAAAGATTTGCACATAATGATGTCCAAAAAATAAAGATTTTCAAAAGATGTCAACTCATTAATTGATTTAAAATAGACAGAACCTCCTGGGTTGATGTTTCAGGAGTCTCTGTCAGCAGAATCAGAACCCATTTACAAAGTTTGGCCCCAGTTTGGCCTCATAGTTTGTGCACATATCAGCAATAAAGTCCCCTCCCTTAAAATCCTATAAATAGAAAGCCTGCTTTCAGTTTCAGACAGAAACCTGTTTCACAGCTCTTTGAATGTGTAGAGTGAGCTGAGAGCTGCTCTCATAAATGCTCTCGTGTAATTTCTATGAACTTAATTGCAAAATCTTCCTCTGACCAGGAAACTGGCAACATTTACCACATTCTAAATAATAAAAATTTTGCCAAAAAGTCCAAGCCGTCAGCAGAATATTTGTTTACCTCAGCAGTCATCCTGCCTGACCGGCATGTGCAGTTGAGGAGTTATGACATGTAAATCTGGGCATTCCTCACTTCCCTGTACTGACTATATCCTCTTCTAACTCACATATATAAGACTGCTGCAGCTTCTTTCATAAAGCGACACTCTCTAACAACATCCTACTCGTTTCAAGACTGATTAAGGCGTTCATTGGTCAGTGGAAATCGGGGTGAAAACATGTCCAGCACAGGATTTTCAGCATATATGTGGTTGTTTTTTACATGCTGCTTTTGTTGCAGTAAAGCCATGCCGATTAAACCCACCCAGGAGGCTGTGAACGACAGACCAGTGATCGGTAAGTGAAAAAACAGAGAGAAGAAGAGAAGTGGAGGTTATAAATACATTTGAAAATTAAGAGTTTTTTGTGGTGGTAACACTGTTGAATTTGATCCCGCAGGCATTTTGACTCAGATCGTTACAGATGATGTCTTGCAACCATTCGGGAGGACGTTTATACCTGCTTCTTATGTGAAATTCACTGAGTCTGGGGGCAGCAGAGTGATGCCTATCAGGTGGGTTGAGTCCTCTAATGTTGTTTGTTAGTCAAGATAGACAACATTATACTATTTTTAACTAAAACTTTGTGATGTATGATCTGTCATTTTCAGAAGCAGGAAAAAAACTCACAATTATGAATTAAATGGAAGATAATTTACCTCTTAACACACATTGTTTTAATATGCAGAGTGGAAATGGTTACAGGGCTTCTTTGGACAGCAGCACCAGACTAATATTAAGTTATTGTTTTAAAATCTTTTAAAATGACAGTTTGTTGTTATCAGCTTATGATTTTATCTACTATTATGTCTCTGTTGATTCTTGCAGCTTTTATTGAAAAAGAAGAAGTGGCATTTTTGTCACCTTTTGGCATTTGTGCTGTCTAAACAATGTATAATGATACACTAAAGGAAGTATTTTTTCTTGTTTGCTTCCCACAGATTGACTCTTACCACCGCTGAGTATGAAGAAATCTTCCAAAAGATAAATGGGTGAGTTGCGTCACTATAAATGTGTTGGATAAGGAAAATACAATAACATTTATATGTTAAATAAATCCACTTATTACAGTCTAACTGTTATGTCTGTTTAGTTTGCTCTTTATTGGAGGAGCAGCAGATTTGGAGACGTCAGACTTTGCCAAGGTGGCCAAGATCTTTTACAGACTTGCTTTGAAGGTTTGTACAGCAGAACACTGTTTCCATATATCTTCTTTTTTAAATACTTTTGATGCCTTTTTTGATTTAATTGATCTTTTTAGTCTTTTAAAGGGAAAGCAAACAGCGTATTTACTCAAGTATTGTGTTTAAATACAGTTTTACGAACTGTTATTGCTCCTATCTTGAGTATCTTTATTTTATAAGACTTTTTTTAACGTCACACTAATGATTAAAGCTTAAATAAAGTTAAAGACTGCCAACCTTGAGTTGGTAGTCTGACCGAACTGCCCTTCTGAAGCGTCTGTCTTTCACAAACTGGGTATCAGACTCAAGCATCAAATGTCTTTCTTCAGAATTACAAACTGCACCTTTAAGTAAATAATTAAATGTTTTACTTTACTACATAAATAATGCTATTGTGCCCACTTTGCATACTTAAATTTTTCTGTTGATATTTCTACATGCAATAACATTTTAAAATATGCTGAATTTCATACCAACTAACAGTATGTGTAATAATTTAACCAGCTCCAATTTTAAAATAGTTTTACCAAAAAATATACTATTTTACTATCATAAATCCAAAAAGCATTAAATATTCAGGAAAGGAATTAAGCTTTGCACTGGAGGCTAATATATTGTATAATTTTATAATGTTAAAATTTTGTTAATATCATGGTACTTAAGTTCAATTTTGAATGCACTACAATAACTCTAACTGGAAATTTCCTCTTCTGCTACAACCCCAACAAGGTTTTGTCTTGATATTGTTAATAGAGCTTTTCGGTGTTGCTTTATTGTTTTAGATATATAAAAGTAAAAAATCTGACTATGTGTGTGTGTCAGGCCAATGATGAGGGCGACTTCTTCCCTATCTGGGGTACATGCATGGGCATGCAACTGCTGACTGTCCTGGTGGCCGGCGAAAATCTGCTGACAAAGACCCCAGCTGAGAACATAGCGCTGCCCCTCAACCTCACCACAGGTCAGAGCTCACTGCTTTATTGTTGATGCGTATCTTTAGATGAACAGCTTTTGAGTAATATGTTCTAAATAGGTCAAAATAAAGTGAGTCATTTTATTGTTTAGCAGCTGGAGAACTGCATGTACTGAGTCGTACCACTTGGTGTCAGCAGACGCAGCAAATCAGAGGGTGTTTTTTCATGTTGTAATAATGTCACTGTTTGATGAAACCTTTTCCGTTTGGTTGGTTTCCTAATATCAGTTTCTTCCTGCAGAGGCCGGCTCTAGTAGGATGTTTGAGGGTTTCCCCAACGAGCTCATGAGGGCTTTGACCCAAGAACCTCTGACTGGCAATTTTCACCGCTTCGGAGTCACAGTGAAGGTACAGCTGATCCTTTCAGTGATCAGTGATCAGTGTCACTGTACTGTATGTTTCACTTCCTGATGGGTTTTTATGTTATTGTGCAGAGAAATAAAATTAGAAGCATCATGCTTCTCAGGAGTTTCGGTCACACAGGACAAAAACGTGGGACTCAAAAAGGCCTTAATGAGACATGCAGTACAGACATAAATTAATCATAAATTAAAATGATGATTACTTCACATTTTACATAAGCTGTATGGTTAATCAAGGTTTGATTATTACCCAAAGGGCCCTAAAAATGTGGTTTACAGTGTGGCATTTGGGTTGTGGTAATTTTATCAATTATGTGCTCCAAGTTTTTGCTTATAGTAAGCTTATAAGGTGCATACTTCTAAATGAATTTGTGTTTAATCAAATTTTCCACACTGCACATCTGATCCAGAATAGATAACTAAGATGAGCTTGATTGATGCAGAGAAAACAATGTGTCACTGCATCAAAAGAAAGCACAAGAACGCATGCTTAGTCAGGTGACCTCAAAAACAAAGAACTGTTTTAAATCTAATTAAATATGGAACATTAAAATATAAATAAATATTACAATGTGTAATAAAACAAATGTACTTCCAGACCTTCCAGGAAAATGAGAAGCTGCAGAGTTTCTTCTCCATACTGTCGACAAACATTGCAGAGAATGGAGTCCAATTTGTCTCAACTATAGAAGGTTACACAAGATTATTTTTCTCGTAGTTTGACAGACTTATAATCATTTCTTTGTAACAGAATTATAATAACAGCAATTTACATATCTACCAGGTAAAAGGTATCCTTTCTATGGAGTCCAGTGGCACCCAGAGGTGAATCGTTTTCAGTGGAGCAGAAACCGAAACATTCCTCACTCTGCTCATGCTGTTCAGTTGTCCTCTCTGCTGGCTGGCTTTTTTGTCAATGAAGGTAAGATGAAAAACTTAATCAATAATAATAATCATAACAGTAATAATAATTCTTCTTATTATTATTGTAAATCATGTAGTTAAGTTAAGTTAAGAGAGTTTGTTATAATGCTGTCTTTTCAACAGCTGAATGTCAAGAAAATTCACAATATCACAATATATATTGATATTGGAATATAAAATTAGTTTAGCAAAACATCCCTGAATTCAAATGTTTCATTAAAGAGCTATCCTGTTCGGCCCCGTTTCCCATCGAGATGATTAATCTATTTAGTTCTAATCACATGCATCTCACTTCTGCTTTGTTTAGGAAGGAGAAGTTTACATCAGTTTGACAATCCTGAGGAAGAGGATGCGTCACTGATCTACATGGACACGCCTGTCTACATTGGGAACATCACAGGATATGAGCAGGCCTATTTCTTCTGAGCGACTCCGTCTTTGTCTCGCTCTGTGCATGTACAACACTTTATATATTATGGTAGGTTTTATCATAGCTGGGCCTCGAAACAAGTACTTGTATATAGTTTTACTGCCAGTTAAGTGTTTTTTGGGCATTAGTTAACTCAGATTTTTGTCATTTTGGAGACTTCAGATGTATGTAGGACTCACATTCTCTGTATTATTTCTAGATATTTAGGAGTTTTAGTGACCTCAAGGACATTTACAGTCTGCTATTAAAGACCAACATTTGGTGGATATGACTAATTATTAAAGGTTATCAGTATAATTAAATTTGACAATATATTTACCAATAAAGAGGTTAAGGTTTTTCTGACCAAACTATCTCTCCATCTAGTCCATCCTGTGGCTGTTCTGGAGCTTTAAATCACACCACAAGATCTTGCAGATGTTCATATTTTCACTTTTTTGAGCCTTTTACATGGACTTTCATGTAAACTTGAAATTGAAAATTCATTGTTGACCCTGGAAATGGCACCCTGCCAAACAATCTCACATCAAAATGTCTATTCAGTCTTTTCAAGGTCAAGAATGAACCCTCTCAGTCTCAGATAAAGGATTCATTCATTCATTATTTCTCTACCGAAATTTTAGCCTTGACTGTGAAACAGCATGTAAACCGTCATGCAGAGAAATAAACTGTACAGACAATGTTATTGTTAGAAGTTAACTGATTAAATAAAATGTATAAAAAAAGGCCTTTAAGAAAAGGTTAAATTAATCAGAGCTTAATCAAATGATTGCCGCAACTAATAATTACCAATGTCAGTCTGACATTGCATGAACTTTAACAGATTTCCACGGGGAGGAGGTTTGATCACAAGAGATCAATGTGTCCACCTGAATCTAATGTCAGTTTAAGTCCACACCATGGCCATGCCAACATACTCGTTTTTAAAACAAGTCACGATGTCAGGGGATAATGAGATGTAATGTTGATAGAAGAACAGCCCCGCTAGCTGATTTGTCTACAGCGCTCGCCATTGTTGTAGTGACTCTTCAGTGGTTCTTGAGCACCTCTTGAAAATGCTTTGACAACAGCTTTACAAAGGAGTGCTGTTGGCTGGCTGATTGTTAATCCTCCTGCAGCACTCATTGGATCGTTTTTTATCTGCTTTTTGATGTGAAGATGTCAGACCAATCAGTCAACTCAGGCTTGGTGGAGTTAATGCATTCAAAGGTCTGGACCCAGGAAATTTCATTTTGGTGTTTGGCCAAAAAAAATGGTGACAAATTTATGAAAAATTGCTATCATAATCTCTGAGCCAAAGGTCTTTACACAAAAATATTCAGTTCATAGCCACATAAGACAAAGTAAATACAGAAAATGTTAAGGTCGAGGAAACAGGTAATTTTGACAATAATTGATCTTTAGAATAGTTGTGTATTACTTTTCTGTTGACTGACTCATTAATCGTGTAACTGTCGTGTAGCTCTACATTTTTGTAACAATCATGAATGGATTACTGAATGGGCCTACCGACCTGACCTCTCTCAAATTTACATCTAACAAACAGGAAGAGACAAAAAATGTCCACAAAGACACACAAAAAGACATCAAAGCAATGCAACGGAACTGGCTCAAAATATCTACAAAAACAGGCAAAACAACCACAAAGCAACACAAAATGACCTCATAGGGACACAAAATTACCTCAATAAGACACATTTTGTTAGAGATGCAATAACCACAAAAAGACACAAACCATCCAAAAAGAGACATAAAATGACTAAGAAAAGATCCAAATTACCTCAAAGATACGCAAAATAACCACAAAGCAACATAAAACAACAAAAAAGGCATAAAATCACCACATAGATGCAAAATTACCTCAAAAAATACATAAAATGACATCAAAGAGGCCCAAACAACTACAGCAAGAAGTAAAACAAGCTGAAAGAGGCATAAAATTACTTTTTGAAAAAGACACAGAATTACTTGAAAAATATGCAAAACTACCACAAAGCAACACAAAACGACCGAAAAAGACAAAATTATCTCATAGAGACACAAAGTTACCTCAATAAGATACAACTTAGTCAAAGACCCCCAAACACCTACAAAAGGACACAAAATGACTCCAGAGACACATAAAACGACTCAAAATAACCCAAAATTACCTCAGTAATATGCAAAACAATGTTAAAGAGACATAAAATGACTAAAACATATATACATACCTAACTAAGACACAAATTTACCTCACTCAGAAACCCAGGCAACTGCCAAAACAACACAAAACAACCTCAAAGAGACAAAATCATCTCACTGAGACACAAACTGCTACAAGGAGACACAACAAAGAGACAATTTGGGGCTCTTTGTATACCTGTGCTCAGGGGCCCATTTTCTCATAACCCATCCATACAAAAAAGTGTTGAAGAAAAGGGGGACAGTGGGTCCCACAAGTCAGTTTTCTCCCAGGGCCGTCCTATAGGTGCAATCCGGCCCTGTAGAAGACCAATTTAGTGGGTTTTTTTCTGTCCTTGCAATTAATTAGCCTCTAAATCACACATGCATTAGAAAATTGTGAAATGATGACAGCAGTCTGAGGCCGTCACAACACACACAGAGCCAGCCGGCCTCTCCATTGGTCTCTTCGCACGTCAGTAGCGTCTGTGGGGGCGGGAGGGGGCAAATCCAGCCAGTGCTCCAGTTTCTCCCACAGATGCTGCTGCTGGGCCAGTGTTATGCCGTCTATTAGTAATAACAGAGGCAAAACAGCCACAGCGAGGAGAAGAAGAAAAGGAGAAGGAGGAAATCCACATCACCGTTTCTCCTTTTTTCAACCTGCAGTGATGAACCGAATAATGTGACATAACCTCACGGCAACTTTCGACAAAAACGCTTGTTATTCGTGCTTTTTGCAGGTGCCATTGTCACGTCCACCTTTCACACTGCTGGCAGACAGTCACTGGCTCTGCTCGGGGCACTTTGTTGCGGTCATCCATCTGCACGGGCGGCTGCGGCTTGTTGGTAAACACGAATCGGATTCCGCCGGCGAGGACTCCCTCTGGTGCATTGATGCACCCGTTTCAGTGGTGTAACGGTGAGCAGTCATTTTATTTTATAGTCAGGCCTTTGAGATGTAATGTGCAATATACAGCCTGTTATTTCTGTGGAGTCAGTCTCTCATGGCTGTGATAGTACACAGCAAGCGCGTAGTCTCTGAATCACTCCAGCGTTTTCTAAATTTAGACATTTTCTATTGTGAGAAAAGACAATGTGTGGCACTGTAAAGACAAACAAAATCACTCCCATTAAGACTTGCGTGGACATTTACAGTGACTTTAAAGTGTCCTACACTGTATTTAACATCCCCAATTTAGAATTTATAAGCAGCATATAAACATGTCACATTACACTTTAATATAGGCTACTTGTCTTGTATACAAGTTTGTATTTGTGAACAACTTTATTTCCTCCTGTGTGAACCCATAGTCGAAGATCTTTATGTCTACTTAATGACAATATGGTAAAACACAGTTGGAACTAGTGTGGGAAAGTAATTAACTACATTTACTCATGTATTGTACTTACATACATTTCTGAAGTACTATTTCCATTTTATGCTACTTTATACTTCTACTTCACTACATTTCAGAGGCAAATAAAATGCTTTTTACTCCACTTCATTTATTTGTTACTTTGTGGATCCAAACGATAAATGCAAAATATAAATCAATAAACAGTAACATACTAATAAAGGTTCCTCCATCCAGCAGAAATTCGAATGAGCTCCACCTCTGCCAGCTTCAACATTGAAGTGATGCACACATAAATATAGCACTATTTATAATTCAGTAATATCATATTATTTTGAAATGGGCCACTCTGTTTTTTGATTACTTTTACTTGTGGTACTTAAAGTGTATTCTGATACAAATAGCTTTGTACTTTTACTAAACTAATGTTGAATGTAGGACTTTTAACTAAAACAGGCCATGTCTATTATGTAATACTGTTACTTATACTCAAGTAAAAGGTCTTACTACTTCTTTACTGTTCATAATAATATAAAAAATGACTACATATTAAAAGTTACAATTGCTGAGAAATAAGTCACAAACACCTAAACATGTCATTGTGTATAATTACAACTAGAGCTGTAATGATTTATTGATGAATTGATTGAGAGAAAATTAATCACCAACTATTTTAATGATTGTTTCATACTTTAAGTCAGGGTATTTATCAAATGCTCATATATGAGTTATTTCTTTGTCATATATGACAGTAAAATTTTATATATTTGGACTATTGGTCAAATAAGACAAGCTATTTGAATACAACCTTTTGCTGTGGGGAGTTAAAATGAGCATTTCTCACATTTTTTTCACAATTATAAACACAACGTGTAATAGAGAAGCTTATTGACAGATTTTTTTGAGTGAAGAATATGTTAAAACAGCAATCATTTGACTGTTTAATCATTTTTTTAAACAAGTTTTTTGATTGCTAGAATAAGAAACTGCTTAATCAACAGAAGCCTTTATTTCCATCCAAATTACTTTCAATTCGGGAGCCACACAAGGCCAATCATTGTGCTCTCTGTGTGACATTTTGCCTCTCTGGGTGATCTTGTTTACACTGACTGACTCTATCTGTCAGTCTTTAACTTGCGCTCTCCTTGGCCTCGACCAATTATCTCCAAAAAAGTCTGAACAACTTTCTGTCTTGTTTTAAAAACTGCTGTTTGCGTACAAAGGTCTGTCATGCTTTAAACAAAATGGCAGTGAAACCGTGTGTCAGTGCTTCGTTGTCTCAGTGAGATCTGGTGAAGATGATGGTTTAGTCATCTTTTTTTTTTCTTCCCTGGCTTTGCCTTTTTGAGTGCAGCAGCCTCCTCAGTGGACTGTTGGTGGTGCTCAGACAAGAACAATTACTCCCTTTGTGCTGCTCAACTCCCCTGCTATTCATAGGGGAAATACACACACTCACACACACGCAGTATCAAAGAGTGACATTCTGCTGAAAAATGAAGCAGTATCAGGCAGCCACAGCTCAGCTCCGTGTGTCAGCGTATCTGTGATCATGCCCACTGTGTTTATGCGTGACACATGTAGCGCTTTCATGCATGTGATGGCGAGTTTTAGATCCAACCTACTTTCCTCAGCAGCAGTCATGCAGGCAGGCTTGAGTGTTACCCCCCCCATGTGAACTGTTGAATATTTGATGGAAAGTTCTGTCTTTAATGCGAGCAGCAGCAGCGGCAGAAGCAGCTTTGTGTGTGAACACGGCATATATAGGACAAAACCCCAACAGGCATCTCATAGGAGCTGTCAGGAGAGCTGGCATTGTCGAGGTATTTTACAGCTCTATCGAATCACGGAGGGACTTTCCTGCTTTTTCAAACAACAACACGACAATCGGTCTGACAGCAGAAACTCAACACGACGACTCAGATTCTCTCAAAACGAGAACTTTCGCCATAGCTAACCATCCTTTCTTCCCTGCATCCGGCTACATCCGGATACATTGGGGCGCCTCCTTTAGTGTGCCAATATATAGGTCAGTGGTCATGCAAGGCTCCACCCAGAGCAAAATATCACATATAGCTGTCTGCTCTACAAAGGTGGAGGAGGAGGATGAGAGCATCCATCCATACAGACAGACAGATGGGAAGTCGTGTCATGACAAACACACACAAAGACTTGAATACAAATGACCCAGATTCAGTTTGTGAGTCTGCAGCAGCTTCACAGGTGATTTGTGCCATCAGCTGTGCAGTGACATGAATACAGGAACATACACGCCCCCTCCTCCGTGTGTGCGTGTGTGTGTGTTTCTTTGTCTGCTGACGATCTTTGTTTGACGTGATGTAAAGATGACAGAGAAAATGAGGTCTATGAGCCTGTTTGACTGCACGATCACATCCTAACATTTGTGCTATACTGATGCATATGTTTCACATGTTTTTTTAAAGGCTGATTCAAATATCAAACATGTTTTATGGAAGAGTAGGGACTTTCTTGCACAAATTCACCTACTGTACTTCAAAGATAAATGGAGAGGGAAGTCCCTCAAAATCTACCTTAAAGTACAGAAGTATTATCAGTACACTGTGCCTAAAGTATTAAAAGTGAAAGTAATCATTCTGCAATAAATTTACCTCTTTGACTGATTTATTTTTGTATAACATTATTATAATGTGTAATTAATATTGGTCGCTAGTAGTAGTTCAGCTGGTAGAGCAGGCGCCCCATTTACAGAGGCTAAGTCCTCGCCGCAGTGACCACAGGTTCGATTCCAGCCTCGGCCCTTTGCTGCATGACTTCCCCTTTCTCTCTCCCCCTTTCATACTTGAACTATCCTATCTGAATAAAGGCAAAAAGCCCCAAACAAATCTTAAAAACAAACAAATATATATATGTATATATATGTGTATGTATGTATGTATATATAGGTCACTAGTTTCACTGTTTAAGTTTTAAATTACGTTATCCAGTAATGTGGAACTTGCCTCTAGACAAGCCAATAAAACACCAATATTTGCTGCTGATATATCAGTTTCAGGTGTTTTAATGACAAGAAATTTAAGTACATAAATGCAAAAGATGTGTTTTAAAATAGCATCACCAGCATGTGGTCACGTGTTTATTTCCAGAAATCCGTTTTACCTATTTGTTTTCATTTTTTTTGATTATTTTTATATCTGGGAAATTTTTGTGAAATATTGGTTAATTTGCTAATGCCTTTAAACCCCTTGTGACCTTGTGACGTTTAAAGGAAATCAGTATTTTGGCGGTACTGTTATCACCTCATATATATCTGAAATGTGACAAAGGACCCCCAACTAGACATGACTCATTGTTAAGGGTCACAAGCGTGAGCCTGTGTGTGTGTGTGTGTGTGTGTGTGTATTGTCCTGTTGTGGGAACTGCCACAGAGGCCACTTTGAGTATTCTTGCACGTGTTTATATGTGTGTGTTGTCTATCTGTGGACAGATTTTGTGAAAGCGATAGCATCAAAACTGCGCAAGTTGAGTCACAAAACTTGAGATCAAGTTTTTACTTGAGATCACAATAAAAGATGAGTTTGAAAATTGGTGTTGTCCAAAAAAGGGGGCTGAAAGTAGGGGTGTAGGAGGTAGGGAAAGGGTCATAAGCCCCTTATGTCCCAGGCTCACTAAACTTTACAGGTGTGTAGCTGAGATCACAATGAAGGCTGAGTTGGAAGATTGGTGTAATCCAGGCAGAGGCACCAGAAGTAGGAAAGGGGCCATAAAGTTTATTGGAAATATAACTGTACGGTAAAGTAGAAACTAAAATGCAATTTTTTAAATTTTCTCCATAAATATGGTAAATGGACCTACCTTTGTATGCACTTTTCTTGTCGTGTAACCACTCAAAGCACTTTCACACTACTTGACCAAGGCTATGATACAATGTGCCATTTGCACAAGTTTTTAAACATTCATACACAATCATACACCGATTTGGAGCAATTTGGGGTTCAGTATCTTGCCCGAGGATACTTCGAAATGTTGAATTGGGTGCCAGGGATCGGACTACCAACTTTACTATTAGTGGACAACCTGCTCTACCTCCTGAGCTACAGCCACCCCACTTAACACTTTTACTTTAAATCAGTGTGGTTGGTGGCTGCTACTCAAAGTTTCCTTTTAGAAAAGTAAGAGTTTTGACTCATGACCTCTTGATTTATGAGATCTTAGCTGCACAGAATATGTCCTTCAGTTTGTGTTTATTTTACAAACGCAGAGGTCTCTGTTAGTGACCGCCTCTCGCTGAGTGAAGTCATATAGCTGTGAAACTTGAATGTGTAGTCATCAACGAGCCACAATAAATTGAGCATCACTGCTCATTCAGAGAGAGTGAAACTCAGTGGCGGGAAGTATTGATCCTCTCATACTCCAATTTCCACTGTGAGGCCGCAGAAATGTCAAATAGAAATGTCAACGTGTCACTTTGGCTTCAGGAGAGACTCGAAATACCAGGATCTATAAAAAAAAAGCTGTGCCACAAGAAAACAATACTCATCAGAGGGATATGAGACTGGTAAAGGTCTCCATTCATCCATCCATCTGTTCATTCAGCTGTGCATTAATCCATACATCCATCTGTTTTTCCACACCCCCATCTGTCTGTCCATACATCCATTTGTCCATCCACCAGTCCACCATTCATCTATCCATTTTCTAAAACTCTTATCACCCATTTAATCATCCATTTGTCCATCTATCGTGTGTTCATCCACATTCGTTCATCCAATTGTTCTCCAACTGTTGTTCATCCATTCATCCTCTCCTCCATCTGTCCATCTTTCTGTCCAAGCTTCTATGATTTCATCCATGCATTTGTTTTTTCATTCACCCATCCATCCCATTCGTCTGTGTGACCATCCATCTACCAGTCCAGCTCTGCATCCAGTCATGCAGCTGTCTCTCCATCCTTTCATTTGTTAATCTATCCACCTGCTCATTTGTCTCTCTCTTTCTCTATCTCTTCATGCATTCATATGAAATCCATCCATCCATCTATTCATCCATCCATCCCTCAGTGGACAGGTTTGCTTATTATCTTAGAACCAGTAAACAGAGACAGACGACACATTCACACCTACAAACTATTTTGAGTTTCCACTCCAGCTGACCTGCATGTTTTTGGACTGAGTGGGAGGAAACTGGAGCAGAGAAACAGGACAAACATGCAAGCTTTACACTAAAAAATAAGAAGCTGTTGAATTTGCTCTTGGCAAATCTCTCAAAGCCATTATTCACAGATTTTCAACCAGCTTTGTGTCATAACAATGTGCGTAGTACGTGTAAACTGACTGTGATAAACTTTCCTCCATCTTGCCAGTGCTCTGATCTCCCTACTCATCTCTCAGTTGTTTTGTTTTTGTTTTTTTGCTTGCTTTTGCTCTTGTGCTATGCTCAAACTACAGATATTCTGCTTTTTCGTATGCCCTCCACCACGGACACAAAAAGTATAGAAGCGGATAGAAAGTGCCACCCCTCTTTCTCTCTCATAAACTTTAGGTAAAACGGAAAAACTCAGCAGTGCTCATCAAATATAAAACAAGAGTCTACCTATTTCTCACCTAAAATGTCTTCAGAAACCTTTTTAGTGCACTGTTTGGCTGCAATACGAGAAGTTCTCGGCAGGAAGTGGGCATCATGCTGCTTCCCGTCTTGTGAAAACTAAAACAGAAAAAAAATAGATCAAACAGTAAAACAAAGCTGTGCTGATCAAATATGGCTAAGATTCTGTCACTGCCTTTTTCTCAACTCAAACGTTTTCAGAAACATTTTTTAGGTCATTGTTGTTATACAAGATTTTTGTAACCATTCGTCTGACATATTGTTTCGTGTGTCAAAACGGACAAAGTCCTATCATGTCTTTCACCAGCAAGAGCATTTATTGGTGCTATGCGGTGCAGTGCATACTGGTAGTTGTAGGATTTGAATCTTTTAAAAAGAGTTAATGCCACAGCCCTTTTCTCTGATGTCTCTCGTTATGTAGCACCAATTTTTAGAGTATTTGTCTCAGTTCAATGCATCAAAAGCCCAGTTTTATAAAAACATCACCTCTGCAGCTGTAAAAGACTTTATTTACTGTGCAGTTTCATCCAAAACAGTTTGTTTGTTCTATATAAGTTGCTGCTGTGTAGCTTTGATGAGTCTCCCTTCAGACAATACACAAGCTAAACTCGCTCAATCAGCCCCTCAAGTGTTTGATCAAATTGAAAACTTGCAGACACTCGGCCTCCTCCTCCTGTTCTCATGTGGAGAGGTTCATATCAGCAGACTGCGATGAGTCCTGTGCTAGTGACGACTCACTATCGCTCTCTGGGTTAGTGTGACCCCGATCTCACAAAGCCCCCTCTCACATGCAGATACTGACTTCTCATTACTCATGCAGACGCACAAAACACAAATGTGCTCTGTGTATCTCTTTGTCTATCTAATCTACAACTTGCGTTAGTTTCTCCTTTGCAATCAGGGAATTCAGGGCTCTTCTCACTTTATCTATGAAGGATAAATAATAAAACACACCCAGTAAACACTGTAAATTGCATACACAAAATGCAACATGTTCAGCACACACAGCCACAGTTGTTCTTAAATCTTCCCCCTCCCCCCGCCTCTCTACCTCTGACCTTGACTGCAGACGGCAGTAGTGCAGTGATAATCTATTTCTTGGTAAAACAAACACACAGGAGTGCAGCATTGAAGCAAGTAGGATGAGACAAAGGGGGGCACCTTAAATGGGAATACCATCTGTTTGGATTGGAGCACACTGCAAAGTTTTTCCTCGAAGCACCCAGTTCAAGATGTGATAACAGTCGTTATTGGTGTTTATCAATGATTCATGTCCCTGTGCGAGAAAACAGATATCTTACTCAAAAAAGTCAGTTTTATGCTGCCATTATAATCAAATTGCACCCATTTTTTACTATTCACTAGATTTAAATTCCACAAAAGAGGGCTTGGCAAAAATAATCTTTTTGTCTAACTGTCCTCAGCTGTCCTCGCATTAATGCCTTCTAAAGACACCGACCTGTAATCAGACAAAGACGTGTGAATCTGCTGTGTTATAGGAGACACAACCTGGTTGCCTGGATACCGCATTAAGAGTGTTTTACATGTTTAAGTAGAACATTGACAAAGACTCATTTGCTGTCACAGGAAAGTGCAGTGGCCATCTTTTTCTTTACCTCTTTCCATCTTTTGCCTTTGTGTATGTGCTTGTGTGTGTGTGTGTGTGTTTTGACTTCCATTAGAGGTGGACACAGCTGCAGGTCTGACCGTCAGCTGCCCATGAATAAAAGACTACTATCTCATTCAGTCCTGTTTTAAGACATATTTTTCTGGCTTTTCAAGCATATGTCTTTTTGTAAATGTATTTTTAAATCTTCCCTCTGTCCTTGTTTAGGGTGCTTCTGTGGTCTGGGACTGGTTTACTCCAACAAGTCGTGCACCATGCCGCCCATCACCTTCCAGGACCTGCCTCTTAACATCTACATGGTCATCTTCGGGACAGGCATCTTTGTCTTCATCCTGAGCCTCATCTTCTGCTGTTACTTCATCAGGTGAGGGCCAACAGAAACAGATGTGATCAAAAACAAGAAATGACCTGATGATTGCACTAAAGTTAAAGTCAGAGAATCGCCAAAATTGTACGTCTTCATCCTCTGGGTGACATGAATGTGGCAATCCATCCAATAGTGGTTGATATATTTAAGTCCAAAAAATAGCGTTGTATTGTTCGACCTTTCCATCCAAAAAAAATCCACAGTAGGGAGATTGTGTGTGTGTGTGTGTGTGTGTGTGTGTGTGTGTGTGTGTGTGTGTGTGTGTGTGTGTGTGCAGGCGAGAAACACAGTGAGTGAGGGAAGGAGGTATGAAAAAAAAGAGGAACAGGGTGACCTCTCCTGCTGTTGACTGTGAACTCCCTGATGGGCTGAGGGGACATTTGTGTCTGAAGGACGGGATATGAGGCAACAGGAAGCAGCCCGCCACAATGTGTGAGGACAGCAGCGAGGAAAAGTGCAGAGAGTCTCAGAATAAACATGACCTGAATAGCACACAGTGGGAGTACGCGAAAACATCACACATGACCGTCAGCAGTAGACAAAAACTCATAAGGGAACGTCAACACCTGCAGTAGGGGTTGTTTTTTATGTTTTGGATGACTGAACATCTGTATTTGGAAAATTACCCAACACAATGTTCTATTTCTGGTGTTGTACATGATTTTAGTCTATCAAAATGTCAAACATTTTTAAAAACTTGTCCATCGACTGGAGACATAAAGACCAGTCTGAATGGAGAAAGTGGGATTCTTTTTGCTCAATTATGTGCATTTGCCTCCTGTGCGAATAAGAATTTTGGCAGCGAAATAGATGACAAACTTTTTTTGACAAACTTTCAATGCCTTTGAAACAGTCGATTCTTGATATCAAAATACCAGTTGACAAAAGAATCTCAAAGTCTATTTTGCAGCTTTTCTAAAGCTTTTAATCACATTATATTACTATTAGAAAATAAAATTGTTTGGATATTTTACAGGCAGATTACAGTATTTTCACTATCAGTATCAGTTATCAATAATTTCATAACAACGTTTGTGAATACAAAAAAAATGGGGTTGTTCATAATGACAAATAAACAGAGAATTATCATCTCAATCTGCAGCTTCATGGAGCTCTATAGTGTGATTCACCCCATTGTTTGTCCATCCCTGCAACTTAAGTCTTTTGGTTCACTGTCACCACACAAAATGTATTTTTCGGCTACAGTAGACAGCTGTTTTCAGTGAAAAAAGCTCTCAAAGCAACTGTGCACTACCTGCTCTGAACCCAACAATTTCAGGCATAGTTGACCACTTGCTGGTAAATGCATAACAGTTTGGTTCAGGTTTAGGTAGTGAGTCACACACATTTAGAGAAGACTTTGACGCAACACCAGCAATAGGACTAAAATTGAGCCATCCATGCGGGTCTTGTATTTCCATTATTGCCAGTCAGAGGTGGTTGGAGACGATTGGAGCTGAAGCCAATATATATCCGTGACCACTTCAGAGTCATTTGTCCCAGGAGTGAATGTTGCTCTGTAACGGCTGGGGTGATGATGGCGTTCCCATCCTGTTTCTGCTGCCCCTAAGTGGCTTAAAAATCTGTCACTGACTACTTTTTTGGTCAATAAATAGAGGATTTGTCAGAATGGTCTGACCCCATTCAGTTGCTGTTCTAGAGTGTCAGATCACACAATCTTCACCAGCACATGGAGTTTGTCTAATTTCAAATGCTGACTTGAAAACAACAACGATCATGTCTCTAAATGAAATTCGTGGTGAGATTATTTGTCAACTGCTCTGTCAAATGTCATAATGAACTTGGGACTTTATTCCATAATTATTTAAGTTTCCAGAAACAAATGGAATTTTGCATATTAACAGTTACAACAAAGACAACAGCGCAAACCCCATGTGATGAGGAGCTGCTGAGAAGCTACGAAATTGTCCATTTTAAATTTTCAAGATGCTTTGAGAAAGTGATAGGATGAATTTTGTCTAATATTAAGTGATCAAATCATTTGTAGTACATAAAGAGAAAAGTAACACCTGCACACTCACTCCATGCCGCACAAATTTAATGAAGACATTTTGATCTTACTTGGATCCTCATCAGGTCAAAATGTTTGCAAAGATGAAACCATAACTAATTATACATGACGTGCACCAGTAGGGTGACAAGTTCTATGGTGGCAAGTGTGGTTTACCATCTGAATATCATTTATAGGTCAATTATTTGGAGAAACACATGTTTCTACTCTCAGACAAAGCTGAAGGAAACGCTTCAAAAGACAGAACAGGCATCACTGATTTTTTTATTCTGGGATATTTTTACATTTTAGTTACTAATTTGAGAAAAGAAAATTTTGCAGGTACGTTTCTGTTATGATGAATATTTTGTTTGACTGGAGCTGGGCACTTAATTGACTGTCAGAAAAGCTTGTGAAAGCCTGTTTCTCTTAAAGCCTATGAATCACAACCAGTGAGTCACTTCCTTTCATCCCCTTTGACATGCTGAAGGTAGTCTCGGGTAGGAGTATGATTGTGAATTAATTTTTAGACGGGGTGATTCATCAGATGAATACTGAGTGATGAATGCCACTCTCTGTTGGGGGCAAGCTTCCATTATTCGCTCAGACGGGCTCTCTCGCTAAATCCTGCATGTCGGGGAGTTTGTGATGATCGATTTTAACGTTGTAGAGACTTAAAAATCTCATTCTGTCTCTATTTGTTTATTTGAGAGTTCTTCTAATCATATAAAGCAATTATATCGAGTCTCCTAAAAAGCCTGGAGATCTGGAGGAGATTGGCAGAGCAAACACACACACACACACACAAACACACACACACATCTTCAGACTTTATATCCAAACTGTTCTACTTGTGGCACAAACTGGGGGTGTTCACAGCAGTACCTGCAATGTATGACTATAAAACCACAAGGGTGCCAAAAGCACACACCAAAAATATTCCATCTTTAATTATACCCCAATGTGCTCCAACAGCAGCAGGTCTGTTTTCAGTTTAAGGAGCTGAACAGCAGCTATACAGATGCTATGAGAACCAAAAGGAGCATCTGAAGGTGTTTAAGCCCGACAATTCAGCCATGGTGGAAAGTAACATTTACTCAAGTACTGGGCATGAAGGGTAACCTCTGTATTTTTCAACCCGGATGCTATTTTCCCATATTTTTGTGTCTAAGTGACTAATGGAGACAACATGTCTTCAAATTGGACCTTTATTAAGCGAGAACACTGCAGCCACGAAACAGGCTTCAGAGTAACCAGTCTGCGGGTGTTTGCACTGTCAATTTATGTCTAATAAAAGTGCTTATTTTTGCTACTGACAGGCTCAGATTGTTAGTGTGAGTTGTGGAAAATATCATTACAGAGAGATCTTTTTGATTAAGAATAAGAGTATCCTTTTTGTTTAACCAGAACCAGCCTCATAATTGATATCACCAAACTACTAAACACCAGACTCTATTTACACAAACAGTAGTTTCATCATTGTAAAAGACATTTTATTGACTCTTGGGTCGTCTTTTCACTGTTTTAACAGTCGCCTACTCTTGTTTAGGGGGAATAAAATCTTTATTTATCCAGTTAGATGTGAAAATATTCTGGCTCTAGCTGTTTCCACTGCCGCTTTTCTGATGTCTGGCCTCCCTCTTGCTCCTCTCTGGATATTTTCATGGAAACATGAGAAAAAAGATCCAGGCTGAAAATAGAGAAGTTTAAGTAAAGTTTTAAGCATAGTATGAGTATTTCAATTCTGCTATTTCATACTTCTACTCCTCTACATTTCAGAGGGAAAACTTTATACTTTCTACTGCGCTACACTTATCTGCTTAATGTGTTCAAATTTTCCAGTAATATGATTGATATACTGCGTATACATTTAACAAAGATTTAAATGCAACACCTTATGTTCTCATTTTATAAAGGTAAAAATTAAAGAGCTAATACTGTTTTCATGTACTCAACCCAAACCCAAGAGAAATATGTCCATAGAGTGCACATTAAGCCACTGGATCCCCAAATAAGGACTGTCTCATTTATTTTACTGTCAGTAATCCTTGAAACTGAACCAGTGAAATCCCCTGAAGGTCCAAATCCCAGAGAAGAGTCTAAAGTTTGACACAGCTGTTCATTTGCCAACAACAGGAAACATGACCGCTCAGTATGCTAAAACTGGTAATTATTAGAAGCGCTTTTTAAATCCTGCCACAGTACCATGAAGCTGTAAATGGTCTTCCAGATACCATCTCACCTGCAGTGAACTGGGAGGCAGACAGAGATTTGGGAAAACAAAGTGGCAGTTCATTTCACAATGTTTCAGTATCAGAAAGGGCAGACTGGAGATCATCTTCTATCACATGCGAACACAGAGTCAGCAGTTTATCAGGCGACAGAGAGAGAGAGAGAGGCGTTTAATAAGGTGATTAAATCTGTGAAAAGTTTCTTTCCAAAAGAGAGACTTCAGGCTTAGAAAAAGTTGTCTCTATGACGCTAAATGAGTTTATCTGGAAATAACATTGAATATCAGCAAACAATAAATGTGATTGACTGAGATCGATGTTATATCATGGTTAGATTTCCTCTCATTTTAAGGTAGCACACTGCTTATACAACTTCAAAATAAAAAGCTCATGGCTTCAAAACTATTCATGTCAAAGCTGAAAACAAATAAGTTGCAAGATGGTGAATAATAGTCACATAAGTATGTAGAATAACAAAAAGCTTTTTTTAAGTCAAATTTGGGTCTTTCATTATTAAATTAAATTCATTAGTTAATTATTCTGCCTAGTCTCAATCCCAGGTCATCGAATAGTGACACTTTGGCCCCCCTCGGTGTGTAATATCGATGCGAAAGGCAGCCTGTGGTGTCTTTATGACGCACCAGGCTTTCAAATAACTCCAGTATAAACCCATCTGTAGCATTGCTTGACACTCAGTACGCTTAAAATGTACCATTATTCCAAAAAAGACAATGTTACTACAAACTGTTTTACATATCTGAAAATGAATGTTCCACTGAGGAAATAGAACATTTTGAGCTGCTTGTTAGCTAATTAACTAATTGTTAGCACTCTAATACGGGACACACTGAGGGTAATGAAATGAAATAAATATCCAGGACGTTGAAATGTTGATATGGAGCCAAATATTGGCTTATACCATTAATCACAGAAATGATTTTGTATTTTAAGTATTTGGACACAGAATAAAGTCTGTTAATATTCTTAGAAAGGCACTGGTTTTCTGCACTTCTCATTATCATCATTCACACCTGCTGAATTCATTGTTACTTCATACAATGAGAACTGGTCAGTAGTAGCCGTATGAGGATTTTTCTATTCTTGCAGACAAGGCACAATGGCTAAGTTGAAACACTGAAATCTCCATCCCTTTCACCCACTTCACATCATTCTCCCGGCATGGGAAACCTCAACACATGTAAAACGTGTATCCTCACATTGTTCTGCACCGAAGACTGTTAGCGGCAATCAGTGTAAACAATAAACCAAGTGACAAACACAGCAAATAACTATCATTTCCTTACTTAAATCAACAGCAAGATATGATTTTTTTGTTTGTTTTATTAAGAGGGGGATCAGATCAGAAATAAGCATTCATCTTTCATCTCAGCTTCCCTCCCTGCATTTAGTTTCAGGCTCAAATCAGACAGTGATAGACATTCGGGTCTATGTTTAGTTGTGTAAAACAGGAGGCCAAAAATAACCGCCTGAACAGACGCAGCTCGCCAAGTGATAAAGATCTCCTCTCTATTGTTGGTTATGAGGGTGGTGCAGGGACTCAAAGACGCAACGTGCTCATTAGTCGTGTTTGTGTATATATGTGTGTGTGTGTGTTAGCATTTTTAGTGTGTGCACAATATGTGTGTGTGCTTGCAGGGGAACGTGTGTTTATGTGTAGATGTGTAGCTGTTTGAAAAGACAGTTAATTATCAAAGCTAACCCTGCAATTACACAGCCTCTGTTACTCACAGTCCCATAATTTAACCACACAGACTTAAAATCTCCTGAATCCAACGAACTGCTGTTATCTCTTAATAAACAAGTAGAAAGTGGTGGAACTAAGTGTTTACTCAGGTACTATACTTAAGTACAATTTACTTAAGTATATCCAACTAATGCCACAGTATTTTATACGTATTCCACCACATTTCAGGGGGAATTTTTGTAGATTTTAGCCTTTTTCAGATTTCGAATTGTTGTAGTTTTTAGTATTTTTTGTCAGATACTTTAGTGTCATGTAATGCAGAGCAGGTGGACCTAAGTGCACGAGATTGTGGGCAACAAGATCAAAAAAGTGATCAAAAAGATCACTTTATTTCAAGGAAACAGCAGTTGATTATTGCATGACCAAATCGAGGATCCAACAGAAACTGAACTGAAAAGCAGGACTTTGCTATAGATGGAGTGCTATTTTACTATCTATTTTTACTAAATGTAAAGATATGCTTCTTCCACCACTGCAGTACAGTGACTGAGTGTATTAATTGATCTGCATTTATAATTTTGGTCCAGAAGTATGAATAGAAATGTGTACTTAAAATATTAAAAGTAAAGTACTCATGCAGAGAAAATTCTCCTCAGTTATCTTATTAAATTGAATTAATTTGTATTATTAAATCATCATTAATGATACCTCTATGTGCTTAAGTGGCAGCTTTACTGCTGTAATTGGTCCACGTGATGATAATCTTCATAAATGTTAGGTAGTTTATTTAGAGAACATTTTTAACATGATTATTACGTTTTGTACATAAATTCATAATCTGCGCTATTGTAGATATAATCAAATACATGTAGTGGAGTAAGAGGAACAATATTTCCATCTGAGATAGTAGAGTAGGCTGGAAAAAAACTCAAACCTGAAATTTAGTACAAGTAATTGTTCCACTGACATTGGCTGACTTTGAATGCAGGACTTTTACATATCATGGAGTATTCTTACATTGATTATTTCTATTTTTACTGAAGTAAAGGATCTGAATACTTCTTCCATCACTTAAAATAAAAGGTACAAGCAAAGTTTGTTTAATTAAAGATTAAACATATTATAAATAAAGTTATTTATGTATGTTTTTCTCTATTAATTCACAGCAAACTACGACACCAAGCCCAGAGTGAGCGGTTTGGATACAGAGAGGTAAAGTCTGATGTTAATACACTTTAATGTCTACATTTTTTTTTTTTTTGAATCTCTCTTAAACATATTTTGTATTTGTCACTCCTGCAGGTGGTTTTGAAAGGAGATCCAAAAAAGTTGAATCTTCACGGGGTAAGGATGTGATTTACATGACTGCAAAGCTTATTATGACCCTTATAATGTGAAAAACAGCACAAAAACGATGCACAATAATGTCATCAAATGACCGTCCGTCCTCATTCTGTCCCACTCACATCCTGTCTGTCACTCACTCATACAGCAGACGTGCGCCGTGTGTCTAGAGGACTTCAAAGTGAAAGACGAACTGGGAGTGTTGCCATGCCAACATGCTTTCCACAGGAAGTGAGTACAGCAGAGCGCAGTGGAGTCTCTCTGTTTCTCTTGTTACCGCTTTGCACTCGCATGGGCTCGTTAAAATGATGGTGGTCTTGTTTGATCTGAAGTTCAGTGATTAAAGGAATTACACAGATAGCTTGGGGTTGATTTTTCCTGATAGCAGCGTGGCACTACAGGAGCAATTGATCAACAGCGCTGACATTCGTTCACTTTTTCTGCTCCTCGTTATTCAGGATAACGGAGGAGTGCTCAGCACAATATTGTATCTAAGCATGCACCATGCAGAATTTGTGCCAAGATCTTGTAGGGAAGCATTCTTGATGTTTATTACGTCTATAGAATTGTGATTTTATCGCAGTCATCTTGAACACGAGGAGCAGTTTTTATATCAATCGGGAGAGACGAAATGAGTGAGAGGCACAAAGAATATTGAAATGGACTTAGTCGACATATTACCCACAATAGGAAAAATTGAAAGACACTGTAAGCCAGTTTTAACCGTTACTCTCAAACTATATTAACCCTTTAAAAACCTGGATAAACATCACTTTTCTTGTGCTGTGTTCAGATGCCTTAACAAGTTTGCAAATTGGTTTTCTTTCTTTTAAAAACATTGTAAACAGCAATGAGCAACTTGACAAGAGATGTTTGCAAATTGCAGGAAATTAGTAGATTTGGATTTTTTTACAAAGATAGGGGAAAACATCCAAAAAACGTTATTTAAAATTATATTTATTTATGAATTGGAATTATTTTTAATAATTGTTTTTTTTTAATTTACTTTTTCAGTTTTTTTTTTTTTATGTTTTGTTGTTGGTTTTTTTGGATGCTAATTTTCAGGTAATTTTCTTGTACTTTTTACAATTTTTTAAGTCACTCAATGAGGTCTTCCCATGTTTTAGAAAGAAATCAAGCAAATTTGCTCAGGTTTCAAGGGGTTAATAAGAAGAGATCAATTGAAAGTGTATCAAGAAAGACATAAGTGATGTGAAGCATACTCACTGAGCGTCAGCCTCTGTGAAGATGGGAGACAGGACAGGATCTCCTGCACTCGACACACTGATGGTACTGGTGGTGCAGTGAAGCCAGCAGGCAATTGATTGAAATTCTCCGCTGAATCTCCCTGAACATCCTGGAGGTGGTACATTGTGCTGTAGAAGGTCTGAAAAACATGAGTGTTACATTTAAAGATCGGCTGCAGGAACATGGGCAGAAAAGACATTGGTTGGACTTTTACAGCACAAGTATTGGAGAAAATTAGAGATTTAAGAAAGGAGAAATGAACTCATAGAGGACTGAAGGAAAAACATGAGATGAAGACAGTCCTTAAAGAACTTCATATAATTACAGGGCTCTCACAAGCTCATGCAGGAGCAGTGGTATATGACAAAGTTAATTTTCTCAATTATATTTTAAAGGCACAATTTAGATCAAATTTATTGCACAATGTAAGGGCCATTGGTATTTTTCTCATGTAATTCTTTCTGCCTCGAAGTATTATCGCTTGGCAAAAATGAAGGCTGACTGTCGATTTAGTCAAGCCGACAGCTTGGAAATGTCTCTATCTGTTTTCATGTGCCCATTATGAACTGAATGAATGAATACACTCACTTTTGTTCTGTGTTGTTGGTAGTTGCTACTTTGACCAAAATGGAAAGCAATCTGGTTGTCTTTGCAGGAGCGGTGTCTGTTTCTACATGTAAAATCATGAAGGCAGGCCTTATAACGTTACATTGCTACATTTACTTAAGTAAAAGATCTCATTAATTCATCCACGTGTACATGGATCTCAAGTTTTGGCTTTTGTTTTGACTGGTGAAACGTGTCAAAGTGAGAGACAGGAATCAGGATCTCATGCTCTTTGATTATCTCTCTCCTGTCTGATCTCCTGCTCAGGTGTCTGGTAAAGTGGCTGGAGGTTCGCTGCGTCTGCCCCATGTGCAACAAACCCATAGCCGGCCCCCCTGAGCAGCATCACAGCATAGGGACTCTTCTGGATGAACTGGTGTAACCTCTCAGTCCCTGACAGTTTGGGTGGGATGCCGGTGCTTGTGCCAAACCAGCTGATATGAAGTTAGCGACCAACATGAAGAGGGACACCGTTTATGCTGTTAAAAACACAGCAAACACACCAACATGATGATAATAAGTTGGGGTAACCTAGATACCACCCGGAGAAAGACTCTGAAGGATGCTGTTGCCTAGCAACCATCTCAGATATGGCAACACGACACCTTGTGGTGTCTGAGAGATTATCTCCAGCCACCCACACATCACTCCACCACTCTTCTTTCAGCGTCCCCCCTCTCCACTCATCTTCTCTTGTTGCCTCGAGTCAGGTTGAAGGCACCACCGAAGAAGAGTCTCATTTGTCACAGTGGGTGTTGAAGGATGACAGCGCCGGGTGGGAGGTGCCGATCCCCTTCGAGCATGTGTGAGTGTCGTATGTCTTGGTGGTCACTGATATGAAATAATATTGTCTGAGGTTTTAAACTCTTTCAGATGAGAGATTTTGACACAAAACCACAGAAAAAATATTTTCTGCTCAATATCCTGACCAGTAACACAAGAACATGTTGAAGAGTTTTACTGCTAACAATACAGTCAAAGATTTATCAAAAACAGCAGGTAGAACAAGGGTTGAACGGTCCAGTGTGTTGGATTTAGGGGAATATATTAGCAGAAATAGAATATACAACGAACAGACAACACTTTTGTTTTTTGTTCCCATTTTTCAGAGGTTTGAGTTAAAGACAGTGTTTATGTGACAAACCTGGTTAAAGTCATGGCATTTCACTCACAATGTCCAGGCCTGGAAAAGTCAAGGAATTTTGTTATGTGTAACAAAATTCCTTGACTTTAGCATATATTTCCACAAAGAGAAATTAATTTAAAATAAATTAAACATTATGATTATAATTCTATGTACTTTTACTATGCTAGCAGGTCAGAATCACTCTCAACTTTCATACATTGAATTATAATTTGAACATTTATTGATAAGGTGATATTCAGTTAAAGTTGGTGACAAACTGACGTTGCGGTTTTATGATTAAAAGTGAGGGTTAACCAAGTTAACGTAAATGTCACCAAGCGTTTGTTTCCAAAGGAAACCTGTCAGTGTCAGTTAGCTCCTTTACAGTTAGATAACGTTAGCTAGAAAGTAATTTTCATCCAATATTTTCATGGCACATGATACAAAGCACCTGTTAGCACATTATCCTATCAGCATGAGTTAAAATGAAAAGTTTTCACTCATGAAAACTAACATGCATCACTTGAACTAATATAACGTGACTTTTCCTCCATCATGAGAAACTAATGGGAGTCCCGTTTTTTTGTTTTTTTTGTGTGTTGTTGTTTGGCTCCAACTACACAAATAGTTCAACTGCTGGAAGTGACAGCTGTTGCCTACCAACACAAAACTTATTCCTGCAAAATAGCAGGAAAAAACTTAAGCTACTTAAGGAGTCAGGTCTACATGTTATGCGAAGTGCAGCTGCTTAATATCATCTTACAATTATCTGTGTGTTTCCAGTGAAATAAGAGTCTATTAACTGTAGCAGGCCGTTGTACATTGTGTGTCTCTTTTGACTTACTGTCTGTCAAACATTTTAAAAGGGTCCTCGTCCTCGCACCACATCTTTGTAACGTAGTTAGAAGCACCACGCGGAGGTTAGCCAGCTAGCCGTACTGAAGCAGCTAAGCTAAAGACAACAGCACGGCTAACGGCTCCACACCTCCGTAAAAAAGCCCTCACAGCGGCTTGTTGAAGAGCACTGCTGCCACCAATGAGCCGAGCGTCCTGGGTTCACCTAACTGGATAACTAATAAAACAAAAAACGAGACTGAAGACAGTATGACAGCTCCAACTGGGACCGTTGCCCATTTATTTTCCTTCACCAAAACTCCCACAAACGTGGCATGAGCCCTCAAAAGAGTGGAAGTTCCCCCCATTACTCTTTTTTCCTGCTAAAGGTAAACACACAATAGGCCTCCAAAACAGTCTGTTACACTAGTTAGATAACTACCAACCATTAATGTCCATCTAATCAGAGCAACTGAGTGAGTGATACATGAAGAGTTGAAAGTCCCAGTGCTAATGTACTATATATACAGGCCTCTCGACCAATGGGTTGGGCTCTTGTATTTTGTGTATAATCACCTGAAAATAACAGTTGTTTTTGTTACCTTACAAGAAGCTGTTTATATCTAAATGGGGTCGGGTTTATGATGTCTCCATATTAGATGTTTCTACAGTAGCTGAGTTCATTATTATTCTTTTTTGACATAAAACATCTTTGGGGGCCCTATGAGACAAACAACACTCCACCACTGTCCCAAAATAACCACATAAGACACCTTTAAAATAATCAAATGCTTGGGATTTATTTTAAAAAAAATTGTGCAAAATAGTCAATAAAAATCCCAGCAAAACCAGCAGTCCCAGCAGCAGAGGGCTCTCCCCTCTGCTGCTGGAACAGGAGCTCTGAGCAGCTCCTCCTCAGTTCAGGTGCACCTAGTTAGGGATTGCAGCACACCTGTGCAGAGCTGCAGGAGAGAAAAGGGACAACTCAAACCTCTGGATCTTAATTAGAGAAAAAGGGTGAGCGCACATTTGCAGTAAGTAGCTGCGACAAGTAAAATAGCAGAGAAGAAATGTTGCTTTATATCATGAAACTGCCTTATTCAGTGTTTTTACTGGTTTAAATCAGTGGGTCCATGCGTTTTGGAGGAGAGGAGATCTGGTTGCAATCTCAAATCCTTACCACTAGATTCCACTAAATCCCCCAAAATCTTACATACTGGACCTTAACCAAAACCTACATAGGGGTTGATTAAAACTGGCATAAAAGAAATTAAAAACTTGTTTAAAAAGATTTGCTCCTAAGATTCTAAATTTAAGTCACTCTGGTTAAAAAACAATGTAAAAGGTGGATTTGGGTGTCATTAGTGGGACCTAAATTATTCATATTGCTTAGAAGAAGCAGCTTGAGCTGTCATCCACATGTAGCAAATTAATAAAGTAAGTAATAAGTCAAATTGATTTTCTTGCTGAAACATGCAACTGATAGTGATATTGGTGCCACCTCTACAGTGATATCATGTGTGTTCTATGTGTTATTTTTTTATTGTTCAGACATGTTTCATTGTGTAAATATACTGTAGATGGAAGGAACTGATGCCTGCCTTTCATTGTAACAGTTTGGTCCTTTGTTGAAATGTGTTGATTTTTTTTTTTTTTTTTTTTTTTTTTTTAGATATTGCACTTTAAATTCACAGAAAAACATGCCTTTGTTCTTTAAAATGTTAAACTAAAGTTTGAATGCAGCAGAGCAGGGCCCTTGTTTTCAGTTGTGGTGAATCTTTGATAAAAGTCTGTGAAGTGTCCAAGATGTTGCTTCATCTGACGCAAAGGTTAGCAGCAGTGCAGACGCTCATTGTTGTTGTGTGAATTCATCTGGGAAGTATCTAAATCTCACTTTCATACATTTCTGTGGCATTATTGCTGCTGAATTTACATTCCTCGGTCAAAGTTTTTTTTGTGTGTGTTAGGGTGATTTATAGTGATTCAGAAAGCGAAACACTGCCTAGAATTGAGCACAAAACTCACAAAGCACATAGTCCAGATACTGAAGGCACCTGCACTGTAATTAAAAGCCAGACAGACACATACACACACACATGTGAGGCTGTTAAATTCACGAGTCTGCGTGCCAAAAAAAAAAAAAAAAAAAAGAAAAGTCGAAGAGATTTGTTCACTCTGATTCTGGCCACATTCCACATTTTGTTATTCAAACAGATGTAAATAACTTGAAACAATAATAAATACAGTTGTCTGTTTTGTTCAGCTTGTCTTATTTTTTTTTTGGTAGTCATACAGAATATCTGGCGCCATCATCAGGTCAAATAATATACTAAAAATATATTGATCTGTGACCTTTTTGTGACCCTTTAAGGCAAGCAACACTTTATTTTATCCAGCACATTTAAATTTAAGTGGAGGCACAACATGCTACAAAATGCTTGAGCTACAACAGAAGTCGCAGCAACAAATACTATTTGGACACAGAGGTAGGTAGAGAAGTAGGAATAAAAATTAAAATAATTGGATCAACAACCAATCAGAAATAATTATTTAGACATTTGAACCATTAAAAAAGCAAAAATGAAATAAAATTAAATCAAATACAGACCAGCAGTTGACCAATAACAAAATATTATATACATGAAATATATATGATAAAATACTAAAGTAGACATTGTGAGTATAGTAAGACTGGCTAGTCAGACTGTAAGGCATTGCTAAAAGCCAAATAAAGGCCTACTTTAACCCACTGCCACAGACCCGCGACAAATGATTTAACCAATTTGTTTCCTTCTCGCATTGTGTAATCTAAGTTAGTTTAATTTATGAGTGTTTTGGACAGGCAAAACTCTAGTAAATCACAAGAAAAAAAGCATTTCTTCAAAGCTTTGCCCTGCTCTTTTACTGTCTTGTTAAGTAATTCTGAAACTAACCATTATTTAAATTTTTGATTGATCTACTGTTGTTTATATAGTACTCAGAAAATGTCAGGAAGTTGTTTAAAAAAAAAAGTCCTTTATTAGTTGCCGAAACTAAAGGTGACTTCTTCAAATTATATTTTCTGTCAGCCCTGAAGAGGTTCCAGTGTTGTTATCTCGTGACTGATGACCAGTGAGAAAGATGTTTAGGTATTGAAAGGTCAGATAAGACCAGACACATAACATATGATCTCATTTGCTTGTTATGATATCTAATTACGCAGACAGTTTTTGTTCTTTGGCTTTTTTATTTGCCCCGAGTTTGAGAAATATGTCTCTGAGATTTATCATTTGCAACCAAAACTGACTGCAAGGCTCGGTAGCACTGACGATAATTAAGAAAATGTTTGTAGTTTGCTTTAAATTTTAGTTAAAAGTTAAAGTGCTAAAAATGTGAACCTATACTAACAATGTGTGTTTGTATTATTTATGTCCTCGATACACACCAGTAAGACTGCTTGACATAAAAACAGACATGAAGCAAGCATAGTGAATAATATAGATAAAGCCATAAAAAAGGGAAATTTTTAACAGCGCTGAAAGAAGTATTCAGCTTCGTTATTCAAGTAAAAGTACTAATACCACAAAGTAAAACTATAAGCTAAAGTCCTGCATTGAAAATGTTACTTAAGTAAAAGTAAGTAAGTATATTCAGAAAAAATGTACTTAAAGTATTCAAGTAAAAGTATCCAATGCATGTTTTTATGCAAAAATCTTTGTAAATCAGCTAAAGCGTTCAGATAAATGCAGTAAAGTACAGAATTTCCCTCTGAAATGCAGTGGAGTAAAAGTACAAATTTGAATGAAAAGAAAATACTCAAGTACAAGGACCTCAAATTTGTACTTAAGTGCAGTAATTGACTAAATGTAACTAGTTACTTCCCACCACTGATTTTTAAAGGACATAAGGGTGCAATAAAGTGTAAATAATTATCTTAGCTTGAGATACAATTCACCTCACATTAGCTGAAAAACACCCCACTAATATATAGAATAATATAGCAATAATATACTGTTGTATCAATAACCACATGTTCTACTGTTTCCCTAAAACATTTTTCCTTTTTAACTTGAGTTTTAAACCATGTGACTGCATAATAACACTCAAATTTCACTTATTAAACCTTTTTTAAAATATCAATAATAACAATGAATAATCAAAAAAGACATTATAGTGAATGCATTCACTAAAATCTTGTTTAATCAAGTGAAAATGGCCTGAAACAAAGCAGGAAACGAAAAAATTTATAGGGAGTCAGAGCTTAGGAGTCGACATCTGAATGAAAACAAGGACCATCTGTACGCCGCCTCATTAAATGTGCAAGACCCCGTCCTATTGGTGGGTCCGACCGGTACCTAGCTATTTCTCTGCAGCAGATTGCAGGTGGCAGAGCATCGAAAGTCTGAAGGGCATTCCTTACTCCGGGTGCCTTCTAATTAGACTTAAGGGCAAGGAGGAGCCTCCGGAGGACCTGAAAGGGGATTCAGGATGGAGGCAGATGGTGAGAGATCTCATGTGGATGGAAATGAACACTGAGTCTGATAGAGAGGGAGAGAGGGAGGTGCTGGGAGGAGGTGGAGACCGAGAGGATAGGAGAGAGGAGGTACTCTGTTTGACCACTTCATCTCTCAATTTTTAGGATTTTTTTAAATCATTGAATGGATGAGTAAACTTCTGTGCTGACTTCCTGCAACAAAGCAAAAGCCCGCAAAAGAAGAAGAGAGCAGCTCAGGATGATGGACATCACGGTCGCAACTTTCCTTTGAGACTCACAGCAGTTGGTAATTATTTTAAAAAATCTTTTTAAAAATGCCTGTCCTTAATTACAGCTTTGTAGAGTGTTAAATACATGATAATGTTTGCATGTTTCAGCCTTTGATCTAATTTTTTTTGTCAGTCTCCTAATAATTTCTGATGATGACCCCCTGTGATTTACCGCCTTCAAGGTGTTCGACAGAGATGATGAAAGCTCTGCAGTCATTTTAAATAGATGAAAGGTTTTTATGTGAACCACAAGAGATGAAAGATTATAACCAAACTTTAATATTTAAGCTGAAGAACTCATGATGCTGTAGAAGGATTTTATCAGAGTGCACGATTTTTTTTTTTTTATTTAAATGACCTGAATTTTAATGGTAGAATGCTTTAAAAGGGGTCTGCATGTATGAACACATGCACACATGCATCAACACTCTCTCTCTCTCACACACACACACACACACACACACACTGCTTGGGTGGACCTGGAAACATAAGCAAGTCTTTCATGAGATCAGCCTCTACCTGAGCAATAAAGAGCCATCTGTGCTGTGAATAAACTGATGATGGCAACACACACACACACACACACACACACACACACACACACACACACACACTCACAGGGTGGAGAGACACACAGAGAAATGCTTGTTTCTGTCACTTCCCACCTTCAGCGTCGTGGCACTGGAGAGTGAATGTAAGGTCAGGTTATTTCTCTTTCTGTGCATTTTAAAGCAGCCAACCTGAACCTGACCAGCAGTCCAACAGCAGCGATATGAGGGAAACGGACTGGAAGTAAAATAATCTGCTTGCAAAACACTGAAGCACATCAGGACGAGACTGACCAGGTTGGTTGGTTTACTTTATCTGGTTATCATTCGATTCGTTTCTTGGAGACGTTGTGAGATTTTCTTCATGTTTTTTTCTGTAAAGTCCTGTGAGACTTCCTAATGACAATATGCTGTTGCTGTTATTTTCACAATAAGTGCACAATCAACCAAATTGAATCTGTCTCCATGCGAATGATTCAACATTTGACTAATTAAGACAGATGGCTCATTATTTGTCCTCAAGGGATAATTCTTTTGTATTGGTAAACAGTAGTTACCTTCCAAAGGGTCAGGAACCCCCAAAGGGGTTTCCAAAATAAATGTGAGGTAACTTCTTTACAACAAATTTAAAATTATTTTATCTGACTTTTCTCTACGCTTTGATTTGTAGGCCTAGACACAAAGACAGCATGACTCAATGCAAAGTCAGTCTGTTGGGGTCATCCCCATGTTGCCAGGGTCCTGTGTCTCTTGATATAAACTAACATTATA
This sequence comes from Plectropomus leopardus, assembly GCF_008729295.1. NCBI lineage: Eukaryota > Metazoa > Chordata > Actinopteri > Perciformes > Serranidae > Plectropomus > Plectropomus leopardus. The sequence goes on along the minus strand of NC_056468.1, from coordinate 24,957,148 downwards.
AGAGATTGGTAAGGGTGTCTCAGTTCAAATTGCAAAAGAACGAAGGGATATGAACGTTTACAATGCAATCTGAAAGGTAAATATCTGTTCAGCCACTGTGAAGATATAAAAACACACAAATAGAAGAAGCTGACATGGCACTTCACTGAAGTTGTACTTTTAAGATATCTGATGACAAATTATAAATTGATTAATAATAAGTCGATTTACTAATTGGTTGAAATATAAAGTTCTTATGTCAAAAAAACTGTCTTTCCCATACATATGAGGACATACGTTTCGAAGAGTATAACATATAGTATAATATAACATCAGAAGGCTATAAACTGTAGGTGGATGATTTCAACATATTGACTCAGGTGGAAACATACATTGAACTTTCAAATTAGGCAAATATATTGCTTAAAACTTGCCTTTGGATGGTCTCCTTAAACAGTCATATTAAGAGTATATTAAGCTGGGGGACATAGATAAGCTCCTGCTCCGTCTGTCACTCAACCACTTTGATCCTGAAATATCTCAACATTCAGCCTATTGGATGAATTACTGTGATTTTTTTGGCACAGACATTCATGGTCCTCAGAGGAAGAGTCATAATAACTTTGAAGATCCTCTAGTGTCACCATTAGGTCAAAACTTGCTTCGGTTTAGGAAAAACCTCTTTATAATGAATAAAATTTCTGTGTTTAGAGCTTATTAGCAAATGTTAGCATGCTGTTTGATGTGGTGAATATTACATCAGCCTGCTGACGTTAGCATGTAGCACAAAGCACTGCTGTGCTGAGGTGCAGCCTCACAGTTTTGCTAGCACGTCTGAAGACTCGGAGTTTTGTTTCCTTGTATGGGTTAAAGGCCTCAAAAAATCCTAAAAATGAACAATCTGAGACAGAAAAGCCCTTGCTGGTTGAACTGCACACAGTTTGTGTTTATAACCTGTATTTAGGAGTCAAAAGTAAACTTTTTAATTCATTTTATGGGGTCAGAAGTCTAAGAAATTGGGAAGCACTGCTTTAAAATGTATATTGTTGTCATTGTAGGGAGTTTGAGTGCTGTGATGACCTTTGCACTTCCATGTGAAACAAACAAATTGGCCCAACATTCAAGAGAAATGAATGTTTGGACATCGGGTGAAGATGCAGCCTGAGGATGATACGGACAATATGAGAAAACCGGAGGACGTCTTGAAACCATGGACTGCTCATCTTTTTGTGTGTGCATCTCCACATGACAAAAGCACGGTCATGTTTTTATTAGCCTCAAGAGTTTGAAGACTTTTTAAAAAGACAATCTGCCATGCTTAAACGGTGGCTTTTAGCCCTGCTGGCCCGGGTCGGCCTCATCGTGCTGGGCCTCTGCTGCTGCCTGTTCCTGTTCTACCTCCTTGCCTGTAAACCGTTGGCTCACAGCAGCCAGCAGTCCCCGCTGTGGTCTGGAGCGGCCACCAGTAAGGAGGGATACATGGCGTTGTTGCAGGAGAGGGAAGACTCTCACAAACATTACATCAACAGCCTGACAAAGCAGATAGCGCAGCTGAAGGAGGCTCTCCAGGAGAGGACGCAGCAGCTTCAGGAGTCCCTGGAAAAAGCCAAAACAAGAGGGATTCTGCCTCAGGGTCTGGAGAGCCTGCACAAAACCCCGACACAGACTGACCTAAAGGTAGGGAAACTTGACAGTAACATGTGCTGATGAGACAAATGGAGCGAGGCGTTAAAGATGTAGTAGTAAATGTTACATCATGTCCTGCAGGAGTTCCTACGCTCCCAGCTGAGCCAGGCGGAGGTGAACTCAGGTGTAAAGCTGCCCAGCGAATACGCTGTGATTCCTTTTGACACGTTCACCCTGCGGAGGTGAGTGGGACAGCCATTCATCGGTAAGGACAACAGTAGTACTACAGGAGTGCTTCTGATGTCAAGTCTTACCTCATGCCTCTTCATAGAGTGTTTTATTTTTCATGTCCTGTCACTCAGGGTGTACCAGCTGGAGACGGGGCTGACCAGGCACCCAGAGGAGAGGCCTGTGAGGAGAGACCGCAGAGACGAGCTGATCAGCACAGTGGAAACAGCTCTGCATGTCCTGAACGGACCTCAGCAACACACAGACAACACCAGGCGGAAACACACATACTCCCCTTCAGACTTCATCGAAGGTGAGAAAGATCATAATCATTATTATGCTGTGCTATGTCATGTTATATTATATTATATTATAGGCTTTATTGTCCTAGTGGGAAACTTGTTGTCTTTTTGCATTTAACGTAAAGCATCGTTGAGTACTTAGAAAAGCGCTATATAAGTCCTGTTATTGTAGTATTTATCATCATCTTTAAAACATTTATATTCCAAAATTTCCTGATAATTTCCAAGAAATGTTTTGTGAAGGACTATGCGATTAGGTTGTAATTATACAAAAGACAGAGACATTGTAGAGAATTTCAATTTAGTTTAATAATAACAACTGTTTATATACCAATTATTTACAAAGTGCTAGAGGAAGCAAAGGTAGGAATTTAGGGAATAATAAAAATAAACATCTACAAATATGTCCAAACACAAAAAGGTCAAAAAAAGTAAAACAAAAAGGCAAAAAAGAAATATGTATACAAAGGGTCAACAAGAATAAAGCAAATAAAAGGAATATAATTAATAAAACTGGCAGATCTTGAAAGGCAGTTAAAGTACTAAATAAGTAAAATTTTAGAATCTAAGACTATATGCAATAAAATACAATAAAACAAATATAAAAATAATATAAGAAGATGACATCCCATCAGTGGGGACTAAACAAAGATAAGAAGATAAAAACAAGAGATAGATGAACAAATAAATAAATGAAAACATGAAAAGATGGTAAGAACAGGACATAAAAAGGATAAGGTATGAATAAATACAGTTAGAGCAGCAAAATGAGGAAAAGACGTAAAACTGAATAAATAAATAAATAAAGTTAGTTTGCTGTATTGAGTAAATATGAAGAAAGTTATTTCAAACTTAACTTAATATGCAGTAATTATCCCAGTAATTAAATTTTCTAAAAAAAAATGTAGTGAAATCATTTTTAATATACCAATAAATAGATAAAGTGTTGTCTGCCTGTGTGATAGGGCTGACTCGTACGGAGCGGGACAGAGGAACCATTTACGAGCTGACGTTTAAAGGCGACGGCCCGCAGGACTTCACACAGCTCGTGCTCTTCAGGCCGTTTGGTCCTGTGATGAAGGTGAAGAGCGAGAGCGTGGACACGCACAGCACGCTCATCAACATCATCGTACCTCTTTCCAAGAGAGCAGAAGCATTCAGGCAGTTCATCAACAACTTCAGGTATCATGTAGAAAGTGTATTAACGCACCAACACCAGCTGTGATTGTATCAGAACATTATTGATCTCACACTTAAGTAGAGCGTTTAGAAGTGCAGAGTGAATCCTTATCTTAATAGAGTAGCTGGTTTAAAGCCAAAAAGAGTCCTTTACTCCTCAGATAAAATGGGAAGTTTAAACATGTGAGTCAAAGTGTTGTCCTTATCTGAAAAAAATGGTAGATACTCTCTTGATAAAGCATATAAAGTTGGGACTAACACATGTTTATTTGTATAATCTGTGTTCTGTTCAGAGAAGTGTGCATCCAGCAGGACGGCCGGGTTCATCTGACTGTGGTCTACTTTGGTCGAGATCAGATAGACCTGGTAAAAGCCATGCTGGACCAAACCACCAGGTAATACAGTCAATTTACAGTTCAATGGTGTGTTAAAGTAAACAATAAGTTCTTCCTGTGATCTTGGAGAGGATTATCACCTGTGCTGTTTAACCCTTTGAAACCTGGAGCCACATCACTTTTCTTGTGCACCTTTCAGATGCCTTAACTCTTATGTAACCCTTAGAAACCTGAGATATCTGTGCAATTTCTTTCAAAAACATGGGGACGAAAGGCAATGGGTAGCTTGGTAAGAAAAGATTGGATTTAAGAAAAAATAAAAATTAAAAGCTTGGAAAAATGTCTAGGAAAAAAGAAAAAAAATGGGAAAAACTATATTCATAATTAAGATAATTTAAAGATTACGTTACATAATTATTATAATATTTTTAAGCATTCTTTTCAAATATTGTTTGCTATTTTTGTAACTTTCTATTTAATTTTCTTTTATTCTTTCTTTTTTCTTTCTTTCTTTCATTATTTTTATTTATTTATTTATACTAACTTTCAGATACTACAAATTTCTTGCTAATTTTCAGGTTATGTCTACTATAGTCCCTCATTGCCTTTTTTCTGTTTTTGAAGGAAATCAGCCCAGTTTTCTCAGGTTTCAAAGGGTTAAATTGAAGAACATCACTGACACAGATTCCCCATAAAAGCCCTCCTGTCTTCCTCTTCTTCAGAGAGACTCGTTTCAGGAGCTTCACTTTGATCCAGCTGAATGAGGAGTTTTCCCGTGGTCGGGGTTTAGACGTGGGCGCTAGAGCTTGGAGGCGCAGCCAGAACGTCCTGCTCTTTTTCTGTGATGTCGACATCCACTTCACCGCTGACTTCTTAACTTCCTGTCGTCTCAACTCAGAACCTGGTGAGAGAGAAAGTGGATGTATGAAACATTTACATGTGAGGTTTTTCAACATCATGCAACATTTACCACATCTTGCAGAGATGTCGTACAGGCTTGATTCATACTGTAACCTTTTTCTTTAAGAATAAAACAACTTAGAGCGAATAATAATAACATTGACCATAAAATATCAAATAATACCTGTTTGAAGCTACTGCAGAAAAATAAACTTTTGTAATATTTGGTGAAACTGTCAATATCTACTGATATTATGCATGCATCTCTTACAAAGCTGTCAGTGATGTCAGTCACTCAGTTAACTGCAATCAAACTGAGTTTCTCACCTTTTGTTTAGTGCACTGTTTAAAGGTAAATCATTTAAAATGATGAAGTTTTCACCTGCTGGTGGGCGCTTCTTCTACTACAGCTTGACTGTTTTCTAGCATGGCAGCAGGATAACAAACTTCCTCATTTTTTTTAGCTAAACTGAGTTTTTGAAAAGATGTTTCAAAAGATTTGACTTGAGACATTATCAGGCAATAGGCAATGGTATGAGAGTCTAAATTTATATTTAATAAGTGCTGCGTAGTTTGACAGTTCGACTGCAATTCACTTGCAGTGATTGACATGACTGACAGCTGCGTTCAAGATTCCTCAAATCTGATTGGTTGCTTTTGTCCACACGCCTTAATGCAATTATAACCAAAACAAGGGGGCACAGGAACATGATTTTATTTTGTTTTTCTTTGGCATAGACTATATAAAATAATGGTAGCTACCATGAGACCCTTTGGTTTGTGGACCCATGTTTGAGGCCTTAACTATGGCATTTTGGCCATTGCCATCTTGTTTTATTTGAAGTCAGAAGTGACCATATTTGGATGAGAGGGTGGAGCTGTGGAGGAGCGAGGGTTGGATAGACTGTATATAAAGATGGATAACATGACAATCCCCTCAAAGTGCAGTTTTTCAATCTCGATCGCCCCCTGGTGTCTGTCTGCAGCATAGGTCATAAAGACTGCCCCTCCATGTTAGTCAAGGGACATAGGCCGAACTAAAAGCTCAAAGTACACGCCAGATAAATTTTTCCCAAAGATGGTTTTTGTCTCTGAAGGTAGTTCTTATCACCCTGATGTTTGTTCAAGTGTTTGTTTTTATGATTTGGTTCGGTTTTTGTAGAGTTATCAAATTCTGCAATCATTTTCTGCCATGATCGACAGCTGTGACAGCCAATCCATGCATTCGCATTCAGTGGGGCTGCTCAGGATTTGTCGTACAGGTCTCAGCTCCGATTGATATCACCAGCACAATATGGTAGTGGCTGTATCCTTGATATTTTAGCTTTACTTAAGCATAGTGGGGGTAAGTGACCTCCCGCAGAAGCAGACAGCCTGTCACTCAGGCGGCCCCGCCCTTAACTATGCATAACTTTTGGCCTTAATAAAATGTAAACGGGTAAGTTTTGAAAAATCATCCATCCTGCAGTTGTCATGAGGGTTGAAATAGGCCTTTCTTACAGCAGACACCTGAACTTGTTATAGTAGAAAAAGCAAAGGTGTTACCAATAATCCAAACGATGTTGTGTTCAATGCTTCAGGGAGTGTGACAGTGAGCAAAGGATCCTGAACTCAAAGCAGCCATACTATATACAGTTCCTACTGTGACAGTTCAAAATGTCAAAATGTGACTTGCTTTTAAGGCACACCACAATCATCAGCCACCTGAGGTTGCTGCTTGTTTGGGTTTTTTCCACAGTTACATATCTTATGTACTTCTGTCTGGATATATTGTGATTACATCAAATATGACAGAAACGTATTTCTCTAATAGTTACAAACTGTAGCTGTAAGTCATATTGTCTCCACCATCTGTTTCACTGCATTATTTAAAGGCCCTGCACATCCCCACAGGTGTTTTCAATTACTCCAACTGATTGGACCTCTGCTCAGGTTGAAGCTGGGCACAGTTATGTGAGGTCAGAGTCCATGTCCTATTGAGCCAATTCAATTTGTATGCCATATGGAGTGGTCTCCCCTCCATTTCAATTGGGCACATAAAATTACACATGCTGCTTATGTTGGCCTGCACTGACTCTGTGCAGCAGGTACGAAATGTTCAAATGCTGCAACAGCTTCATGAACAATGAAGACAATGAGGGAAAATAAGCACATATTTCATGACTTCTTGTTGCTGAATCATGTTGTACTGTTTCTGCAAAAAAGGAAAAAAAAAATCAACATCTCCAACACTTTCTGCTGTTAGATTCAACATCACACCTGCCGCCAGCTGTCCATTTCAACATATTTTCTGCCCTCGCTGCTGTGTCAAGGAGCATGCCAGAACAGGCCATTGGAGCTCTGTCAACCTTAGTCATAGCTATATAAGATTTACATACACAAAGATATCATGGAGTCAGGAAAAGGGTGGATAAGAGTGTTAAAGGTGTAAGATGACAAACCATAAAAAGAAGAAGAAAACTAACTGCGGAGATGCCAATGTCTGCACTGTACTTACCAGAGATCAGTTAGCAGTCTGTTAATTCTCTGTTCAGGCCTGATGTTTTTTGCAGCTCTTCCTCTTTTCACTCCAGTCACACCTCTGCTTGTGCTGCCAGTAATGAAAAATGCATTTTCTTGCTGCCAGGTGTAAAACAAAAGATGTGCTTACTGCAGCCTGATGGTGTTTTAAAATATCACAAATGACGATAGTTTTCATTATTTTATTAGTTCTTCTTTACAAGCTCTACTTGTAGAAAACAAACCACAATAATAAATTAATATGACCTTTTGTCTCTTTCACCTGTTTTTTGTCTCTAGGTAAGAGAGTGTACTATCCAGTGCTCTTCAGCCAGTACAACCCATCTATTATCTACAGTAACCAGACACTTCTACCCTCTGTTCAACAGCAGCTGGTGGGTAAAAAATTACAATATACCAACAGCTGCATGTAATAAATTACATATGTGGTCAGGATGTAAGAGACTGATTTGTTCCTTTTCGTCTCAGGTGATAAGGAAGGAATCTGGATTCTGGAGAGACTTTGGGTTTGGCATGACATGCCAGTACAGGTCTGACTTCCTCAACATAGGTAATGGAAAAGCTTGTGTTATTGTATGTTTTGTGAGACAAAAAACAATTAAATATCACAATACACATACTGTATATGGCAGTAGATGAATGCATTTTATATAAAATTTCATTATTTTCCTTTTGGTGATTCCCTTAATGTCGCAACAGTAATTGTACATGAACAGCTAAAGTCTTTCACCCCCTGATATCTTGTTAGTTTGCAGCTTTGAATGATCTCTCTCTGCTTTATGCCCTTTCCTTGTTTAAATACATCAAGTTAAAGTTGGGATAAGTGATTTCATTTTGGCATCACTTGGCAAAAATCCCATAATAAGCTGACAGAGAGAAAACAGACTTCTGCACCTCATCTTGGCTCTGTTGTCAGGTGTTAGAAAATCAGGAACATGATGGGCGACTTTGGCCAATCAAAGATCATTTCAAAGAGAGGGTGTCCTGCAAATGCAGATACTCGTGCAAGTCCATTTGGTGAAAGCCTGATTCAGTGGTGAGGAATCCTGCCTGCTTTTCCAGCAGTGGAAACAACTGCCTACACTGCAAAGTTACCCGAAAAAGGAAGACTGATTTATCAAAAGAGATTGTGTAAGAGAGTCTGGCAATAAACAAAATAACACACGTCTCAGTATTGGAGAAGTGTTTCAGAGATGGGGAGAAGATATGTGATATGAAGAGATGTTAAACCATCTTCTGTGAGAACTAAAGAGTCACAGCTGCGGCTTAAACTAAGCCCAGTGTGTCCTCCATTCATCCTCCCCGCTATAAACTGTTTGCCAGGAGGACAGCGGCAAACAGTGGACAGGAGGAGGATGTATTTTCAAAATGTGCCATTTTATTGTTTGTTTGTTTTTTTGTTTTCTTTTTTTACCTTTTTGTGTTTCTGCCTACCCCAGCTTTAAGGAAACATTATTCCCCTCAACTGCTATTTGTGACTAAGATTTTTACTCAGCAATTGAAAAAAAACCATATTTAAACTTTTTTGCTTCGTTGCAGGTGGTTTTGACCGTAACATTAAAGGTTGGGGGTTGGAGGACGTTCACCTGTACAGGAAGTACCTGCACAGTAAACTGATGGTGATTCGCTCTCCATCTCGGGGCCTTTTCCACTTGTGGCATGAGAAGAACTGTGCAGACGAGCTCCCTCCAGACAAATACAAGATGTGTATGCAGACCAAAGCCATGAGCGAAGCCTCTCACGGTCAGCTGGGGGAGCTGTTCTTCAGACGAGAGATTGAGGCTCATTTGAGCTCCCAGAGAGGGACAAACAGAGCAACATGATGAAGACAATAAAAAGGACAATATAACAGGGCTTTGGCGATTTCAGTCACTGCTTTGTATGTTCCTGTTGTCATGATAATTTGTGTTTGCTCACATTATTCAGCTTAAAAAAAGATGATTTACTGTGATTATTGTTCTCCATAAAGACACATAAACAAGTGCAAATAAAGACTGATAAAGACACATAAACAAGTGCAAATAATGACTGATAAAGACACATTAACTTGTGCAAATAATGACTGATATATTTTGTGTAAATAAAAAAGTTAACTGTGTGACCTATTTGTATGTTTTATTCCCACAGGGGAAAAATGTTGATAGTTTAATTGTTTTAATTTTGTGTCCTTAATAAAAAGCTGGTATTCCCAAACTTTTTTAATTCATAACCGCACTGGAAGCAGCAAAAAAAAAAAAAAAAAAAAAAAAAATCCCCTTGTCTCTTTTCATCAACCAGTAACATTAAACAGAAAATAAAATAATCAATAACTTGAATCACGTGGATTTTCATCGATCTTTCTCTTCAGTGTCTGTTGTGCAAAAGTAAGGTAATCTTTGCCCAAATGATCCCATGCAAAAGAACAAATATATTCTTGCTTTTTGGGGGTAACACTTTATGATGAATGTGCAACTCATATTCTTATGTAATGCTTCACTAATGCATGACTCATCAGGATTTTATGCATTAATGAATCATGCATTAGATATGATTTGTACCCTTATTATACATTTTTATCCACATTCAAAAAATATATAGGAATGACATATTTGCCTAATAAGCATCACCATAACTCATCAAAAATAAAACTGTTACACTGATTAAATTACACTCATATTACATATTGTGGCCTACATATTTTTGGTGTATATGTATATGTATATGTGTACATATACACATGTATGATGAAAATACCATCTAAAATAACCTAAAGAAACATGGAGGAAATTCTCACACAGTTATACCTTATCAATGTGGTGTATTGATATGGAGACAGTGAGCTCTCTTCTATTAATAGTAATGTACTGATGTCACCTTCGCAGACGCAGGAGGAGGAGCAACTGCGCATCGGCCGACGGCTGTCGTAGCGTCAACGCAGGCACGCGATAGGCCTGAAACTCCTATTACCACTTCCTTGTCTTGTGATGCATTCATATACACCTCGGAATTTTAAAACTTATTGGATCTGACCACTGGGAGAAAAGACCTCTCACTACACAGTCATCATGTTTACTTGACAAACAGGACTTTACTCCGGTCAGAAAATCTAATCACTGGGGACCAGACGACAAAGAGCTGCCTAAACAATAATAAATGTAGATACATGCACACTCAAAACCGCATGTAACTGTGTTTTTTAAAATTTACTTATTTATATTTTATATAATATTCTATATTTACTTTTTTAAAAACGTTTTTCCCCAACATTATCAATGGTAATATAATGTAATATGATTTAAACCTACTTTTACTTTTGATACTTTAATGTAGATATTGAAAATAATACTTTTAAGTAAAAATTAAATACATGGCTTTTACTTGTAACAGAGTACTAATATACTGTGGTATTACTACCTTTTTTAAGTAAAGTACTACTTTCACTACTGGCTAACACATGTAAGTATTCAAAAGAAACTCATAGTTTGATATTATAAAGAAAAAAACAGAAACCAAGATAACTCATTGAGGAGTAAGTGAAAATATTCATAGAGATGAAACACTAACTTGCCAGATATTTTAAGGATATAAAAGAACATATACATATAACCCCCAATAATATTAGGACGGGTATTAAAGTGCAGAATGTTTGTTGTGTTTGTGATAAAATAAATAAATGATAATAAATATACAACTGTTTAAAATGCACACTTTTGTTTAATTATCCATTGTGATCACAATCATCATTATTGTGATGTATTGCACTTTTATTATAAAACCCTCTCCACCCACTAAACGTCACAGCTCTGCAGCTCTGAGTTGCACATAAAACTACAGGTTGCCGGTTGCTGCATTCACCCTAAGTGCTTATTTTTCCCAGCTGCACGTGAAGGCAGCACTAATCACAACGGCACAGGAGCGCCTGCGGAGCTCGTGCCTCACCGGTGAAGCGTCTGTTATCTGAGGACAGGGCGGTATTATGAGCTGAAGAAATCCTGCTGTGTTATGATGATTTGTGAGCAGTTGAGAGGGTGAGCGGCTCTTCACTGTGTGCTGGTGTTAGACTAGATTTAGACTATAGTTCCGTGTTTTCTTTTTCACATTAGAGTAGTCTATAAATATTTTTTAATCCCCTTTAGCTCCTCGGACAGTCCCGGAGTAGTCTGGTGGCAGCACAATGACTCTGTTTTAATTTGTGCTGGAATAGCGACACATGTGCGGCAGATAGGCTGCGTCTCGTGTCACCTAAAACCAGCAGGGACATCCGCAGGGACGGGACATTTTTAACACAAACAGAGACCAGAAGACAGAGACGCAACATGTTTGAAGCTGCAGGGATCCCTCTCATCGTGCTGGACGTTATCTGCCTCATCCTCGGTACGTAAACCTGACCCACCGTTTGTTAAACCAACCTTTTAATCCGTTTTGTTTATTTATAAAGACATTTAAATCTCGTTAAAGTTGTCTTTCTTTGTAATCAAACTCCCACAGCTACTGTTGTGGTACAAACATAGTCTGTTATATGAAGTTTTAGCAAATCAGATTATTTGCATACGCGTCATATATACATACACACTAGGCGGCTTGAGGTTTTAGTGAACCGGGCAGGAAGATGGAAAAAAAGAGGGCAACAAAGTCCCACCCTGTGTGTGTTTTTTTCCAAGCAAAGCTGTATTTTTAGCTCAGTGTTTGTAATGTAATCACAGCACAGAGACGAGCTGCAGCGCTGCTAAATGTAACTGACAATACTGCAATTAAAAGAAACCTTTGTACTGTCTGGGAACACGGCTTAGTTTAATAGCTGGTAAAGACAGAGATATAGACACAGGCACACACACGCACGCAGACATTTTTCCCTGGGCTTAATCTGCACTCATCACTTTGCTTAGTCAGGGTCTTGTGGTTGGCCCGGCTCTGACTGTGCACCAATCCTCCCATTCTGTTTTGGAAACCAGAAGGTGTGAACAATTATTTCCAGTCACCTGTCCTCTGTTTAAAGTGTAAATATTAGTCCAGTTTAATATTAATATTTAATATTAATCCTGTCCTCTGTTTTGTAAACTCTATTATGCAGTATGTGGGACACTCCTGTAAAATCAGTGCTGGAAAAAGTATTCACATCCTTTACTTAACCCTTAAAAACCTGAGCAAACTGGCGTGATATCTTTAAAAAAACATGGGAATAAGGCAGTTAACAACGAAAGAAGAAATTACTCCAGAAATAGCAATAAATTAGTTAAAATTACATGAAAAGGGGTTTTTGAAAAATTAAAAAGAGAATAAAAAATACTAAGAAAAAAACAACAACCAAGGAAATCACCTGGAAACGTGATTCAAATGATAATAATTTTTTGTTAAATAATTAAAACAAAAATGTAATTATGATCAATATAAATGTAGTTTTTCTCTAGCTTTTCCCCCCTCATTTTAAAAATAGATACTTTTTTTTCTGTCCCCTACTTTCTTGCAATTTGTTGGACATTTCTTACCATGCTGCCTTCTTCCCATGTTTTTGAAGGAAATCTCACCAGTTTGCTCAGGGCTGAAAGCAACACAACAAAAAGTGATGTTCCAGGTTTCAAAGGGTTAAATAAAAGCCAAAATACCTCAATGTAAAAAGACTCAAAAGTCTGTCATCCAAGAGTGCGCTTAAGAAAGAGTAGAGAAGAATTACAAGGTAAATGTACTTCAAATATCAACAGTAAATATACCCATTTTGCTGAAAAAAAACCCCCCACTGTTTATGCTATATTACTCTATATTCAATTCAAATGCCTTTATTCACATCTAATATTATTTGATATTTTCTTACTGATTTATCAATGTGTAAGCAATGTTTTCCTGTTCATATTTGGGGTGGAGCTGATTTTAAATAGATTATATACTCATGTTGTTTTCTTATAACAATGCAACAAGTTTTATGTTTACATTTATATTTAGTTAGTAAACAAAACTACAACTTTCAAATAATTGTGATGGGGTAAAAAGTAGAATAATTCTCTCTGAAATGTAAAGACAGTAGTGTATAATGGTAATACTCTAATAAAGTATCTAGAGAAATATACAGTATGTGAGTTAATGTACTTAGTTACCTCCCAGATTTTTTATTTCAATGAGGCTGTTTCCTCGTTGTACAAAAGTCACATAAATATCCCATCACTAATTGATTACTTTTTCTTTACTTGTTAATTCACATATATGTACATCTTGAGCTGTGCCACACAGCTGTTTTCATGATGTGATTTCTCTTTTCGGTGTATTTATACTTTTTACCTAATCTGCTTTCTGAGAACAATTTCAGTTATTCGTTTAAAATTTCATGTTCCTTTCTATCGAAATTTGATAGACTTGAGTTCTGAAGCTTAATCCTCAGATTATTCTGTAAATAAATTGTTTTACAGTAAATAATAATTATATTAACTATGATCATATCACTATCCTCTGGTCAGCCCCCATCCAATCCAGGTTTAAACTTTACCCGTTTTAAGTACACGTACGGATAAAGATAATTTAGTTGTTTGAACAGATAAAGATAATTGTGCACTTGCTCAACCCTTCTGTCTACGTATACCCGTTTAATAAGCTAATGGCATTTTTAAATGGCATATCTGGATGTAAGAAATATGTTACACTGAGAATTCACACCCAGTGATTTAATACCGTCCAAACAAAAATATAAAAATGCAGCAAATTGTCAGCTAAAATACAGATATCAAAAAAAGACAGGCGAGAGAAGGAATAAATAAAATAAACTGAAAAACAATAAATCCATGGAAATTATTCCTCTTTACTCATGCTCCTCTCTTTCCTGCTGTTTATGTTGGGCTGCTTTTTAAGTGGAAGACGTATAAATCAAAGTAGTAGTTTCAACGATTAATTATATTACTAGTAGAATAACTCTGATGTCTTTTACAGCCAGTTTGTGTTTATCCAAAATTTCAAAGGACAGCAGTCATCGTAATTTACACCACAGTAAGTTTAAACAAACAAGCCTAAACAAAGTTCTGTGACTCATTAAGCCAAAAAGCATAATACGCAATGATCCAACCTGGAGGAAATGCCTTTCTTCCTCATCTCAATGTACCTCTGTAATACCAAAGCCAGTCAGAGCATGTTTTATGTGATGTGGTTACATATTAACACCATAATTGGTCTCTGCAGATAATCACTCCTGCATTGCTCCACTCTCAGATACATGGCTTTTGCAATATTGCTCTGTAGTAACTCAAGGCCTCAAGCATTTCATCAGTTATCAGTTATTGTGCAACTTGAGCAGAGTGAATTTTTTCCCCTCTTGCAGCTAAATGAAACACACAAGAGTCACCAGCTTCTTTGTTAAGATAGGATACCTGTGTGATGCCAGCATATCATGTTCTCTGTGACTAAATTGTTAAATTTTTAGCATTATGTAATAGTGGTGATCTGACAAAGAGGTTGAATTTATGCTAATTATCTGCCGATATTCATTTCAACAGTTGGACTGCCATTTTTTATTCTCACCCCTCAACACAACCCTTTCAAACGGGGCTTCTTCTGCAATGATGAGTCCATCAGGTACCCCCTCAAAGAGGACACCATATCCTACCAGCTGCTGGGAGGAGTCATGATCCCCTTCACGCTGATTGTGGTACGTCAGCAGTCGTCTTCTTCCACAAGTCCTCTGACCTTTTAATGTCAATCGTTGAGCTTACTCATTTGATCTGTTGCAGATCGTCTGCGGCGAGTGCCTTTCTGTTTACCTGTCTCGCGTCAAGAACCAGTCTATGGGGACCAAGTATATGGCGTGCGTCTACAAAGCTGTGGGGAGCTACGTGTTCGGAGCCGCCGCGAGCCAGTCTCTGACAGACATAGCCAAGTACTCCATCGGTCGTCTGCGGCCGCACTTCCTGGCTGTATGCAAACCGGCCTGGAATACCATCAACTGCAAAGCTGGTGGATACATCGAGAACTTCACCTGAACTGGAGAGAAGTTTCTGGAGGCTGGGGCCAGGTAATAGTCCTGAAGATGGAGTAAACCATGAAAAAGCTACTTCTTTATTTTTTAGGAGGGCAAAAATTCATACATTGCCTTTTCTTTGACTTGATAATAACTGATTTGTTAGCAATATAATCTCACCTAAAGAAGCCTGATCATTTAAGAGTACCCAGATATTTACATTATTTTGCAATATGTGTAATTTCTGTGGACAATATGGTTAAATGTCATCCAATAAAGCTAAATGTAACTCATAGTTTCAAGCTGGCATTCCTTAAAGGGATACTCCAGTGATTAAAAGAGCTCTATACAATATTCAGAATTAAAGATATAGTGCAGTAATGGCGTCCTGAGCTGAGAATTAAGTCATGGTCCCTCTGTGTGTGTTGTAGTCTGAGCTTTTCTCTCCGTTGTGGTGGAAAGTCCAGCTGCATTTGAGTCTCTGTGTGTGTATTCCACCTGTTAGCCTATCACCGCTGCTCTGCACTGTGCTTAAACCGCAGTAACTGCTGATATTTGGATGCCATCATTGTGGAAGTGTAATGTTAGTTCTGCAAGCACTGTTGCTTTAAGTATTGCAATTAAAGTTGTTCTCGTAAGAGACAGATTAAAAGGAAAATAGTCAAAACGGATGCAGTCAGCTGAGATCCATACCTGATAGACACCCCTTATTTGTGTTTTCTGTTGAGATAACACTGATGATGTAGAGTTATTTTCTCAGAAAAAGCTCCTGCTAAGTCACAGCACACATTAAAGATTTTCTCTTTAATCTATGTGTAGATTTATATCTTCGTGTTAAAAAAAGAGTGATAGAGTTTGATTATGATAAACCCTCTTTTTTATTAATTTAACTTTAATAAGCTGATGATGCCTAATTTCGTTCTCTCTTGTTTATTTTTTGCAGACTGTCCTTCTACTCAGGTCATTCATCTTTCTCTATGTACTGCATGATGTTCCTTGTAGTAAGTACATTGTTTTTACTGTAAAACTAGTGTCTGAAATGCAAAAAAGGTCAATTTCAATCTACAGTTTTGCTTTATTAGCTTTATTGTCTATATCTGGTTTCATAAGCTAATGCAGTCAATTTTACTCTAAAAACTTTTTTGGTCACTGTTTAAACAGACCATAAACTATACAACTCTGCAATTGCTGCCACCACCTGTACTGTAAATATTGCCTTGGGCAATATAAATTGTATGCCTAGGTGTGACCCCACAGCTTGTTTCTGTTATTGAATCATTTCCTCTTCCTCCTGCAGCTGTACATTCAAGCCAGACTGAGGTCAGAGTGGTCTAGGCTTCTGCGTCCCACCATCCAGTTCTTCCTGATCGCCACTGCGGTGTATGTGGGTCTGTCCCGAGTGTCAGACTACAAACATCACTGGAGTGACGTGCTCACTGGCCTCCTGCAGGGAGGTTTAGTGGCTACTCTCACAGTACGTTTCATGTAAAGGCACAATGTTTTTTTCTGAGAATGATCACAATTAGCATTTGAAAAAGTCAAGTTTATTTATAAAGCACAGTTAAAAAGAGCACATTGGCTGCTTTTAAAATGTGCAGCATGCAGTTTTACCACTTTTGTTTCCCCCTTAAAGACCTTAAAGGTGGAAAAAAAATCATCTTACAACGTAATGTCAAACAGTGTGATACACTATAAATTCTGTATCAGCTTGTTCCAACTATTCATGAATTATTTAAACCCAAAAGCTTCATATTTGATTGCTTCCCCATTGAAATCAAGTGGAAATATTCAAGGCATGCCACTAGAACTGAAAAACAAATTTATTTGGGTTTGAACAATAAATGAGTGTGAGGCAGTGATATTGAATCTGTCAAAAATACTAAATAATTATAGAATAATGAATAATTTATTAAAAAGCAGCTCTATTTGTATGAATACAGATAGATTACAATAAAAGGGTAAAGAGATTAGAGATAAAAGGTAACTATTCATCAAAAAGTAATTATGTAGTTGCAAAGGTGATTATAATTATATATGTATTATTTAAATTTAAATAAAAATCACCTTTTAAAAAAGCAAAAAGGCATTAAAGAGTCTATAAGCAGGGGTGTTTTTAATAATGTTGACTCTACTTTAACCATGTCCAATTCCAGTAATACAGTAGAATGTATTTTAATTGCATTGCTTGCTTCTCTGCAGGTCTTCTGTGTGTCCAATTTCTTTGAACAGCCAGTGGACCCAGTGGTGTCACAGGAGGAAGGAGCCTCACACACCAGTTTACAGGAAAACCCGTCCAATGGGAACCACTATGGCAGCACTGAATGAATCTGAGGCCTCAGAGACAATAGTGTAAAGGACCTTTATCCCTTAAAATGGTCAGGGAGGACCTAAAACACATCAATGAACTGCAAATGTTAACTGATGGGCTTTTTCTGTGCATTTCTTCAACTCAGTTTGCACAGTAGAACCGACGCTGCTGCAGGATTTAGCTGCTATTTTTGGTGTGGTCGGTAAACTTTGATCAAAGGAAGAAAAGTGCACTACAGAAGACAGTTCTTGCACTTTACTGAGATATAAAGAAGCAGAACTTTGTGCCGGTAAATCCAACATAATACAGCTTACTATGAATGACAAAACAAAACACAGCATGTTGTGCTTACCTCAGAAAAAAAGTGTGAGCTTGTTGGAAAATGTTGTTTCTAGTGTATGTTGGTCTGATGTTGCCATCATGAATGAATGAAATTCCTTTTGCCCAGAATATAATGAGCGTCTGTGTGCGCGCTGCAAGCAGGCTTGTAGAGAGCCTGGCACCTGTGAACAAGAAAACCTGGACTGTCCTTAAGTTTCAAATGGAGACTGAACTCAGAAATAATATATTTTATGTTGTTAATGTTGCTACCTGCTGTTATGTCCCTTCCCTAATGTTATTTTATGTATGAAAAATACAATGCATTGATTTTTTCCCCCTTTTTACAGTTTTCATCAAGCTGTGTATGTTTTTGTCAATGCAAAAGCTTTAAACAGTATTGTTCTTAGCAGTACTGGGAAAAAAATGTGTGAATAAAGAGAGCACCGGTTTGCTACTTTGCTACAAAGGAGGGAAATGATTTCTGTGTGATATGTCTGCAGAAACAACAAAGCAGATATAATGCAAGTGAGTGGAGCCTTGGGCACGCTGTTGATAAATGAAAGTGTAGATTTTCTGCAGCAGAATAGCTGATTTGTGTTTTTCCAGTAAAACTGCAGCCTAAGGCACAGAATCAGGGAAGAGAAACCAAAGTGTGATTCAGGTTCATTAATGCAGACCATTGGAAAACAAAACACTGCTTTGGGCGGGTCATTCATGGTCTCTGCTGACAGACCAAAGGAACCACAAGCATGCAAATGTCCCTATTCTAATGTCAATGAAAAAAACGTGTTTGGAAAAAGCCGCCTTGTCTTCACCAAAGGAAATAGTCAGCAGACACGACGCTGATCCTTGGCTGCTAATGTCCGAGGTGAAGATCTGCTTTAGACTTTAAATCCTATTACAGCGACCGAGAGAACTAGGTTTAGATTAACGCACAGTGACAGCAAAAAAACGCACTCATCAATGTCAACTCAAGTCTACAGGCTCCTGGCAAAACCACTTATGTGATTCTTCTGCACTCATTATGTGTGTAGGTGCTAAACACATTTCCAATACAGGTTGAAGACAAGCTTTGGCCTTTTAAGTCTTAACTGGAAGCAATGTCAAACTGTGGAAACATTACTGGACAACAATTTTCATTATAGTGATATAGAAATATATTGTAAGGTGATTAAGTACGCAAACAGTAACAGAAAAACTGAATTCACAAGTAGTATAGATTGTAGAAGATGTCCTTTGAATCCTGAGCTAATTGGTTTGGTTTTTACAAAATGAGGGACTTAACAAGAAAAGTCTCAGAAATAAGCATGAACTAAGTAAAAAGTTATAAGAAAATTTCCTGACAATAAGCAAAAAAAAAAACCCAAAAAACAAGCAATTGATCAAATCGACAACTCTTATTCCAGGTTGAAGCAGGAAAGAGCAAACAGAAAATCACATGACCAAAACAAGGATCCAATAAAGACTAAACAAAGACAATAAAGAACCAGGACTTGAATACAAACTAAACAGATGAGGGGATCATGTGCAGGTGGAGGAAAAGGGCATAGAAGCTCAGGTGAGGGGAATAAGGTGATGAGGCAGAAGAACAGGCAGGAAGCTGATTGGCTGAGAGAAACTGGGGAGCAGGAAGGACTAACGAGGCTGATGCAGAGCAGGTGTGTAGATGGTAAATGAGGGAAAGGCAGCACAGGAACACAGGAGGAGAAAACACAGAAACCAAAAACCAAGAAAACAAAATCACTAATAATCTGACCAAGTGAAAACAGAGACAGACTAACTCATGATACAATTGGTCCAATCTTCCCAAAAGTCTGATGAAATCAGGACACAGCAGACTGTGACACCTTGTTGCTTCTACAATTTTGTAAGTACATGAAAACCAAACAAACATGGACGCCTCACATCAGCCTTGTGGTTCAATGTTGTTTGACCTATTTGACTGTAAATAAAGATATAATAAGAGATATAGTATAATATATTAAAAGATATAACGGTGTCTTTATTTACAGTCTATGGTTTAACCCAACATGAATAGACATGATATAAAATTTTCATCTTTCTTAACCTTAATATGGACAACTTTTTTGTAGACTCTTGCAGATGATTACAGTAAACAGTCTCTGAACTCAATCCTCTCTGTACAAAAGTGAATCTGTAAAGCGGTGAAAATTTCAAAATGCCAAAAAGTAAAATGTGATAACATTAGGAAATGTACAACGTTTACTGTAAATCTTTATTTGTAGTTTTTCCTCTGTTTTGCTTATATGTGCAAGGTAGCGGCTCTGCTGACCAGTTTGTCACTGTCATGTTTTTTCTCTTTGGTGTTGTGCACAAGTTAGAAATTTCAACTTGTAAATGAAGAACTCCGACTTTGAATGGAACACAGCATAATTGTCAAAATAATAAAATACATAACAGTTTGCCCAACAATACTTACAGTTAGGCAAATTTGAATGTCATATTAGCGTCACATTAGCCTCAGACAGCTAGCGAATGGCTAGCTTGGTTAGCAGTTAGCGCTACTGGATTGCAAATCAACAGTCACAAAAAATAGCTACAATAAAAACAGAACCGACAAATAATTTATCTGTGGAGTAGCCATAGACTGTAAAAAAGTATACATAAAGTAAATATATATATACAGTCTATGGGAGTAGCTGAAACATGTCTATATTTGCTTGGTGACAGGTCTGACAAGATGGCGGATGTAACATCATTTAAACTTTTTAATTAGTAATGGAACTTTGTGAGCAGTGGTTGCTACAGCAACAGAATGTGCAGCTGAAACCACCTGCTGGGATCAAATTACTCGATCCAAATTTCATCCCGAGCTTCGTTTCACTCTGTTGTCTCAAGTGAAACTGTTTCCCAGTTTCAGTTCCTGTTAACACTTCACTTATTCTCAACCTCGATTCAGAAATAATGTCACGCATACCTCAGCATGTCATTTTGTAAGAATATGTTGATTTAGGAAATCCCTCAGAGACACTTGCTATTGTCTCTTTATTGACAAAACTCTGCTGACCCTATTGAGCAAATGTGATTTAAACGCCACCAGCACCACAGTTAGTAATACCTTGGGAGTGATACAAGAATGGGTGTTTCTTTCCAGACACTTTAATTTCAAACTATGCAAGTGATGCATAAAGTGAAATGAGCAGGAATGTAGAAATAGGCTAGGCCTGAGTAAAATTTCCTTGGAAACTACAAAAGAAAAACAAAACAAAACAACTATTTAACCATTTGAAAACTGACCTTTGACATGTGAAGAGGGCAATTGGCAACTTACAAATAACCCAAACAATTAAAATAAATTAGTGAAAAAATAAATGAATAAAAATAACATTAAAAAAATACAAGTCAGTTCTAAAAATGTATATTAAAAAAGACCCTCAAATGTAAAAAAAAAATAAATAATAATATTAATAATAAATAAATAAATCATATCACTTGTAAAAATGGCTCAAACAATAATAATTCTCTAACATTATAACAAATATATATCTGGCCATTTTTTCCCTAGTTTGTTTAAAAAATATTGAATAAATCTACTAACCTCTTGCCAAGTTGCTCACTGCCTTTTCACCCATGTTTTTGAGATACAGCGAACCGATTTGCATAGGGTTCAAAGGTTGCGAAACTTGTAAAAGGTGTCTGAAGAACAGTGATGTCTGTACAGGTTTGGCAGGATTAAAAACAAAGCAGTTTATATACATTAAGGAACATTCTACTATATATTGATGAATTGTTTTGAAAACCTTTGCTTAATCATTGCAAACACCTCATAGATACTGAATCATGACACCAAGTCTGTTCTACTGAAAAACTGCTCATCTTGCTTTAGTGTCACCCCTTCCTCCCCCATGTCTGAAATCTGACCGGTCATGTTGTCTGTTGCTCCACAGAGCGCTCTCTTGTTGTCACGCTGACCTCGACAATAGTCTTTATTGAAAGCAGCTCCATTCACGCTCACATGTCACATGTCTCACTTCATCTTACCAGGCAGTGATGCCACTGCAGAAACAAGCGACTCAGAATGCTATGTGTGCAATACCAGCTTTTAAATAACTGGCACTGAGTGTTCATAAATTGAATTTTCTCACACAGCACTTACTTATTTTCCTCACACTTTGCTTGCCCACTTCTCTAGAGATAATAACCAAATAAGCTTACACTCGTATATTTCTAA
Organism: Plectropomus leopardus; assembly: GCF_008729295.1. Lineage (NCBI taxonomy): Eukaryota > Metazoa > Chordata > Actinopteri > Perciformes > Serranidae > Plectropomus > Plectropomus leopardus. The sequence continues at coordinate 24,935,346 of NC_056468.1, read as the reverse complement.
ATCCGGAGAGACAATAGGACAACTGAGGAGAAAAATACTGACAAGAGGATCCTGTTAACAGTATTGATTATTTAGAAAATCAAAGAGTGAGAAAGTAATGGATGCAAATGGATCCTTAAGTAGTCTTGAACTCCACCTTTTAACATAATGGAGATGGAGTAACCCAAAGAGAGCAAAGTACTCGACTTGAACAACAGCTATCCTTATCTTCTTCCTGTTTGTGAGCAGACAAAAAACAAGTACAACAGCACTGAGAAATGAGAGTGTGAATAGCAGGGTGGATCTCTCATGAGGATTTAAACTCACATGGTGGTAGTTGTTGTATTATTACTCTCAACATGGGTAGACAATGAAAAAATGAAACACCTTTATTTTTTTCTATTTTATCTGTAGCAGCTGATTATGTAGTGAAGAAAACTGCAAAATTTCACCAGAAGTCAAGTAGAATAATCTACCATCTTTGTAAGAGAAGACGGAGCGCCATTCTAGAGCAAATTATAGTTTTATGTAAACAAACCCCACCAAAAAACAACTAAATTGTTCCTTATATGATTTATTTATTTGGGTTTTTTTCGTTCGTATGTCTTATTCTCATGATTAGAATTAAGAATGCTTTGAGGGAATTTCTCCAAATGTGGCACTTGAACAATGACCTGATTAGATTTTGGTAGTTAAAGGTCAAAGGTCACTGTGACCTCACATGTTTTTTTCCATGACTCTGGAGCTCACATGCAAATTATGACAAAATTTCACATATGTCTAATATGATAAGATGATGAAGTGAGAAAATTTTATACACCATAAGATCAAAGGTCAAATGACGTCAAAATCTTCTGTAAAAACATTTTCTGACCATTTAAGAGGAGGCATTTGGTCAGATACTGAATTAATAGCACTAACCTTGAGTGCAGATTGTGTAGATCTGTGATTGTATAGATGTGATCTGCACTGTCGGCTATCATGGCTTCAAATGAGTTTGAACAGACATGGATGTAAACTGTAACTGCAACATGACTGTTTTGTGCAGGCATACAACCGTTAGGTGGTACATCCTCTTTTTTTCTCCTTCCCTTTTAAAAAAATTTGAGAAATATAACTTACAGCATACAATTTAATTCCTACATCAGGAGATAAAAGTAGATAGTGAGTTAAATGGGATTCAGCAGCTTTGCTCATTCTCCTGTTTAAATGCTGGGATATGTGGTCCAGAGTGGCATGTATGTATGTTGGTACAGTTGATAACGTTATCGCAAAATATAGACTCATAAATTAATTTTCAAAACTACATAGCAAACACAGCAAGGGACAGATGCAGTCCACTAACAGTGACTCATGCTGAAATGACCTTTGGTTAAAAGATAAGGTTGCAAACTGTTGTTGAGTCTGAGTAGCACAGCCTTCTTTTTGGCATCTATGGCCACCTACTGGACATGGATGATACAAAGGCTGCACCCAATGTTACATTGCCCACAGTTTGCTTCACAAGTGCCAATTTACACATTCAGAAAAACATCAGTTTATTGTATAGAAAATAATTGGGTAACTGCTTAGATAATCATTTCAACTAAATATCAAAGATTCGCTAGTTAGAGCTTTGCAGGTGTGAAGATTTGGTGCTTTTCTCATTTATTATTTTAGATTAACTATCTTTGGGTCAGACAAAAACAAATGATTTGAAGTAGTCATCGGTATTTTTCCCCAACTTATAGCATGATTAGAAAATAAATGACTGGGCTCAAAAGATTATGATCTTGGTTGATATTTGTCATTTTGCCTATTATGTGCATGAGTGATTTATTTCAATGAATGCAATAAAATTAGTTAAAATTAGTTGGTTACACTCAACCAATACCATGGAGGGCAGTCTGCAATACATACAAAGTGTCAGTATGGGAGGAACGTTCACCTTGTTAAACCTCAGGAAGCTATTTGTATTTATTTATTTTTCACTTAACTTATAAAAAAAAAAGAAAGATGCTAGGAACTTGCCATTTATGATGCTAAATGTTTCAGTTTTGATTAGACAGTTGCTAAAGGCATTTAAACAATTATTTTGTGTTGCAGTTTGTTATACTCCAAATTCTAAATTTCAACATTTTTTATTGAAAATGCTTCTCGGTTCCAAATATTAGTCTTAATTATTTCTAATAATTGGTATAGGTATCGTCTAAAAAAAACAATATACGTCTACCCCCATAAATAACATGCAGATTAATTTATTATAAAAGTTAATTGTTTACTATTTAGGCATTTTCCATCATCTTTTGCAGAAAAAATGCCAAAGCTCTTGCTCCATTTCAAATGTGTAAAGTAAAATGTGCATTGATATCACTGAATGCAATATAGATGTGACAGGCCAGACCTCAGCCACAAATATTTCTCTCTGTACTAACTTTACAAAGTCAGTGGCTGGGAGCACAGCCTCATGGGATATAACAGAGGACAATACAAGCTGGATTTGATGTGACAATGTCACTGAATTTATTACCATAGTATCAAACATTTCACCCCAACACGCAAAAGCACAGCTGAGAAACTGGGCTTACAATTCAGTCCTTCCATCCTCTGAAAACAGTGAGGAGCAAAACAGACACTTGTCCAGTCTAAACAATACTCACTTCCCTCTTAAATATAATGCTCTTATGAACAACTTGTTACAGTAAACAGAATTATGATGGTGGATTGTTTTGCATGTCACCTCTAAGTTTTGGTACACTGACTTACTCAAACACAAATTCAAGCGTTGTGTGTTTGTTCACATTTGTCTTCTGCCGCTGGTGAGATCTGCTCACAGGGCACAAACCTAAAACACTAAACTCACTGCAGTTATGTGCACAGAAGAATTTTACAGCTCGTTAGGGTTGTAAAATTTTATTTGGAGAAATCTGTACATGGAGGTTTTGGCCTTCAGTGTGTTCACATATATAAGCGTAACGGGGACACAGACGGGTAGCGCACTGAAGATCAAGAGAAGTGCTATCCATTACTCAAAACTGGACAGGAAGGTCAATACAATCTGCTTCAGTTTAGCGTCTGATGCCTCTGAGATTTTGCCGTCAGCCCTGAAACAGAAAACAAATCAGGTCAAATTAACACTTTTCGAACTGCAAATAAATGTTTAACTTGTGTTTTGCTTTTGTGGATGATTCTTCAAACATGTTATGGCTGAGAATTTGTTTCTCACCTGATTGCAGCGAGCAGGTCCTGGTGCTGGCTGAGGATGTGCTGCAGGAAAGCCTTCTCGAACTTTGTGATCTTGCTGGGCTCCATCTTGTCCAAGTGACCTCTGACACCGGCGTAGATGACTGTGACCTGCTCCTCGATGGCCATGGGGGCTGGAAGAAGGGATGTCAGGTTAGTTTTGAATTTTAAGACATAAAACACCAGCTTAGCATTTCTGTTTTACTTCTTGGGAAACAGAAACTGTACAACAGGTTGACACTCACAGTACTGTCCCTGCTTGAGCAATTCAGTGAGCCTGACACCCCTGTTAAGGAGCTGCTGGGTGGCAGCGTCCAGGTCAGAGCCGAACTGAGCGAAGGCAGCCACCTCACGGTACTGAGCCAGCTCCAGCTTCATGGTACCAGCCACCTACAGGGAAGAAATAATGCATAACATTAACACACATTTGTCTGGACTACTTCAAAAATTGCAAGCTCTTTTTATTCTAAATACTGAGAACATTTGCACGTCCTCTAGAATATTTTTTTTTCATATTCCTGCCTAGCTCTTTCATTTTAAACAGTTATTTAAAACATCTTCAGTCTAATTTTTTCTGCTCTTTATATGCTTTTCTGTGCATCAAACCACAAAGGAAATCACTTGTATGCACAACACAACTTTGTAATACAACCAGTTCTGAAATTGAGCTAAAACATTCAGGTGATATCTACATTTTAAAATAAAACCCACCTGCTTCATGGCTCTGGTTTGGGCAGCAGAGCCTACTCTGGACACAGACAGACCCACGTTGATAGCGGGGCGGATACCCTTGTAGAACAGCTCAGTCTCCAAGAAGATCTGCAGCAAACACATGAAAATATTACAATGTAACTTTTACTGAAAACAGAAAATTCAGCAGAATATTTCAATTTTGGGCCGAAACCATAAGCCATAACCAAGAATATGAGTACAAACCTGTCCGTCTGTGATGGAGATGACGTTGGTGGGGATGTAGGCAGACACATCACCGGCCTGAGTTTCGATGACAGGCAGAGCAGTGAGGGAGCCGCCACCAAAGTTGTCGTTCATCTTGGCAGCTCTCTCCAGCAGACGGGAGTGCAGGTAGAACACATCACCAGGGTAAGCCTCACGACCGGGAGGACGACGCAGCAGCAGGGACATCTGACGGTAGGCAACAGCCTGAACGGAGGAGGAGGAGGAGAGATTTTCTTTTATTATTATTTTTTTTAACCAAGACTGCACTTAGCAACACTGCCTGAATTTACCAAGACATTCGTGAACTGATCATCTCACATTTTGAATTTTTTTTCTGGTTTACTTTCCAAAATCTATCTGGGTCTTTACCTGCTTGGACAGATCATCATAGATGATCAGGGCGTGCTTGCCGTTGTCTCTGAAGTACTCTCCCATGGAGCAGCCGGAGTACGGGGCCAGGTACTGCAGAGGGGCAGCATCAGAGGCGGTGGCAGAGACCACGATGGTGTACTTCATGGCATCGGCATCAGTCAGCCTCTTCACCAGCTGAGCCACGGTGGACCTCTTCTGTCCGATGGCGACGTAGATGCAGTACAGCTTCTTCTTCTCGTCAGTTCCATCGTTGAAGCGCTTCTGGTTGATGATTGTGTCAATGGCAATGGCGGTTTTTCTGCAGAGTGGAGATTAATTATTCAGATAGCATACTTTGCTTTTACAGTAAAACCTTAGCTTTGAGAATGACACCATGTCCAAATAGTCAGAAAAATATCCATCTATGACCAAATATTTACCCGGTCTGCCTGTCACCAATGATCAGCTCACGCTGGCCTCTGCCAATGGGCACCAGGCTGTCCACAGCCTTGATTCCGGTCTGCATGGGCTCCCTCACAGAGATACGGGGGATGATACCAGGGGCCTTCAGACCCACACGCCTACGAGTGCTGGAACCCAGGGGGCCCTGAGTACAAAATTAATGTGCATTTTAAAGATGAAACCATATATCAAGGTGCCAACAAGTGTGCTAACAGTGCGATTTAACATCAACAAGTAACAACTCTAATATTTCAATTCTGATCAATCAGGAATTTTACGTCTCATTGGTGTTAAGACAGTTACACATCTACTCTAATCAGGAGGGAAAAATCTATATTTATTCTTGCTTTAACAGTCCTTTCAGCTCTTCTGAATGCTCAAAACTTAAGTTTCATCAATAGTGATTTGATATTTTTACTTTAACATAAGTTAAATTGGCTCAAGTGACCTTTCCATCGATGGCGTTTCCCAGAGCGTCCACCACACGGCCGAGCAGCTCCTCACCAACAGGGACATCCACGATGGCACCAGTTCTCTTCACGATGTCGCCCTCCTTGATCAGCTTGTCGTTACCAAACACCACAACACCAACATTGTCGGGCTCCAAGTTCAGAGACATGCCCTGGAGGAAAAAATTCAATCATATTAGCAGAAATTTTGTTTTATTCTGTTTTTTTTACATATAAAAAGATAAAAACACAGTTAAACTGAAGATGCTGGTGTTTCCTGTATCATTTTAAAAAAGGTACACAATGTTCTTTCAGTTTTATCAATTCAAGATGACTGAACTTTGTGTGAAAATACTAGAATTGGTCTTTAGTGTAGCTTTAAATCAGTGCATTTAAAACTTAGCCTGCGGAAAAAAACATCTGTGTTTTATAAATATCCTTTCATACATACCTTAAGTCCAGAGGAGAACTCCACCATCTCTTCTGCCTGGACGTTCCTCAGCCCGTACACTCTGGCAATACCGTCACCGATGGACAGCACACGTCCGGTCTCCTCCAGGTCTGCAGAGGTGTCTGCTCCCATGATTTTCTCCTCCAGGATTGAGGACACCTCAGCTGTGCCTGTCAAAGACAACACATGCAAGTTATAAATCTTATTATTACAGACTGTTTTTGTTGTTTTAAAGTAAGCTATATATTTGAAAGTCTTTACAAACATATTTATAAATACTGATGAGCTTGTCTGACCATTGATTGCAGGTAAACATATGAACCTGTTGAATGCTATTATGTAAATTTGACTATGCATGTTCTGTAAAAATAGTGCAATCATTGACCTTCATCAGTCACCTTTGAGAAATGACCTACAGTGTGCAGGATAAAGTTTCTGTCATGTTGTTTTTGACTTTCTCACCTGTCTTCTGCAGCCATGGTCTGTGTGTGTGGAGGTGATTGACCCCAACGCAAGCGGCCGGAACAGCCTTGGACACCTGATTTAATAACACGATCGATCGTTAATTGCAAAGAAAAGTCAACAACACATATTGCGGTGCCAGTTAAAAACATGCACTTTAAAAAGCAGAGCTGGTGTGACTGTGTGCAGCGGAGCCGACATGCGCTGTCAGGCTTCCTGACCTTCAGAGCGTGGCTGAATGAGCCGTTAGCTGGTAGCTAGCATTAGCTCGCATGCTAACTTTAGCGCCGCTTGCTGCAGGACAAAGACTGGCGTTTCACAAGGGCAACTTCAACAAACACATTCAGTACGTCGATTTCAATATTATTAACGCGATCTTTCGTTCAGGAGAGCTTAGCAGCGTGCAATGCCGCTTTGAACCGATGACAAGTTAGCTAGCGGCCTTAACATTACCCTTCACGCCCACAAGGTTCACGCGGATATTTGATAAACTTGCTGCAACATCCTCATCAGAAATAGATAATTCAACTCAAATACTTACAAATCCAGCCCTTCTTGGCAGGGTCCTGGCCAAAGCTGCTGCAACTCTCACGGATAACATTTTGTCGGGTTGCTAATGACCTGTCCTCCAGCACCAGCGGCTTCGACCTGACTGAATGTAATGGCTGAATGAACTCTTCTTCTATTTATGTGACACTGACGTTAAATCTCATTTACCGCTCAACTCTGCCCCTGCCGGCACGGAGATGATACTGCATGCAATATTTTTTTTAACTTTATTGTCAGTTCACAACTCAAATTCAAATTTAAATTCAAAGAGGCTTTATTGGCATGACCAGAGTGAAACAGTATTGCCAAAACGCATTTTAGCAGCTGTTTTTAACAGAGAACAGTACAAAGTACAACTATACCTAATTACACTATACTATAACTTATACTATACTATAACTTGTTGATGTATATTTTATTATTCCCTGAATTCCTGCCTTTGCTTTGTCTGTTGTAAACAGCTGCTTTTAAATGTGCTGTATAAATAAAGTTATGATTGTTATCATTATTATTATTATTATTATTGTATCAACAACCAAATATAATGCAAACTGAGCAAATGGATGGACATCAACAACAAATACAAAAAAACCAATAATAATAATATAATGATAATGATAATAATATTGCAAATAATAAAATAATAATAGTAAACTGTGTGATAGTGTGTGTGTGTGTGTGTGTGTGTGTGTGTGTGTCATAGTGTGGCAGGTAAAGACGTATTCTGCTGCCAGGCTGCAGCTCTCTGTGCTCTCCCATCAGGAATGGTCATTTGTTTATGTTTGTAATGAAGTCACAATTAGGATGTCTGTGTTTGAATTGGGGGAATTTTTTGTTTGGACTGGCTCGAGTTTTGCACATTCTGTTAGGAATTGCAGCTCTGTGTTGATTTTGTCTTGCTTGCAATGAAGAGCTTCTCTTTGGGGAGCCATGATTGTTTGTATCGGCCTGTCTCGATGGCCAGGTGGTGCTCACTAAGTGTGTGCTTTGTCAGTGTAGTTCTGTGTTTAATGTCAGTCGCTGTCGTCAGGTAATCTGCCACAGTGTACTGTCTGTTTAGGGCCAGATAACGTTGCATTTTGCTTTGTGTTTTAGTTTTTGTGACCTAATGGGTCATGTAGTTTTGCTTCTGGTGTGTTATAATTTGGCTTACTCTGATTGGTTTGTTCTCAACTCTACCACAACTCAACAACTATAGATACTAGTGGTCAAATAGTACTCCAATACAAGTGGAAGTATCTAAGTCAAACTGTTACTGAGTTAAAGTACTGGGGTATTTACTTTTAAATATAGTTAAGTATTCAAAATACTTAGCTATTTTCAGTATAATGCGGCCCAGTTCAACACATAGCAGTGTTTCAGATTTGTAAAGTAAACAATTTAAACTTGTTATGCTTTAACCTATATATGAGAACATCCTTTATTGGTAATAAATTCCAATAATAAAAGAGATTCAATAAGATTACGGGCACAGTTTCCACAAGGGACAAAGGCAATAAGACCCTTTATTAAGTTAAAGATAACCATGGGAGTTTACAGGTCAAATATGTTTTTGATGTAGTATTTTTACACATAAAAAGCGTTGTATGTCATTTACTTACGTTTATAGATCAGTTATTTTCTCAGACTGTTTTCTTGTGCAATATTCTTTTGTTGGATTATATGTTTATTGTCTTGGGCAAAAAATAGAAAAGTTTGCCATCAAAATCTCAATCAATATGAGTTCAAGGATAAAGTTTAATATTTTTCAATGTAGTGTCTGTGTAAGATTTTCGTCCGTTCATGAAACAATAGGCGATTTATAGGCCTATATACATTTTTTTTTCATCAGAGTGAACTGAAAAGGCTGGATAGTTAACCTAAAGATACCTCCAGCTTTGGTGCCGCAACATCGCCCTCTTTTGCTCCGGACCTTAAATGACATGTCTGCTTTTGTCAACGCCAGCCGAGCAGCGAGTCAGACGGTCGTTTGGGTTTGCCTGTGGTGCTAACCAGCCAGCAACAACCAGCCGCCTGAATGTAGATCCGCATGGGCTACTACTACTCTTTCTCTCCAAATAACCCGGCGGAATCATAAGATAAGGATCCCAGGATGGTCTTAGTGCATGTCGGATACCTGGTTCTTCCTGTATTCGGCTCAGTAAGAAACAGAGGTACGGTATTAATATTCATATCGATCCAAAACATGTGCCCTGTTTATCTTAATATTCACTGCAGCTGTTGGCTAGCTAGCTTGAGCTTAGCCGTCGGGTTAGCTCTGAAAACTAACCGTCAAATTAATCGCGAAACTGTCCGTAACGTGATATTATTTTAATTTATATTAACTGCGCATGAACATAAACAACCGAATGATGTTGTTTGCCGGGTGAAATTTACCCGAATTTTAAGAGAAATACCGCCGCTGAAGATAAGCTAACTGGCTCGTTGGCTCAGACTATGTCATGGAACGGAAACATTTCTCACAAAGGATTTCACATGCACGGGGCGTGCTGTCCAAAAAAAAAATGTCCAAAACAGACGTCCCCGCTTATGTCAGACAATGTTAATTTAAGATGCATGTTATTGATGCGACTTTTATCTCAGTAACACTATAACGTGTTGTTATTTAATCCGAGGCGCTATCGTGCATTTGCACTGTAAAAATACCGCAAAATAGACGTAGCCTTTCCAGCCAGTCAGCTTATCTGTGCCTGGATGATGTCATTTGAAGATCATCTGCTTGTGCTCGCGCTCGCCGTCTTTCCACCGTGATTTCAGTATTTATTATCCGTGTCAATTGGCCAATCGATACATGGCCAATTGCCCGGCGAGTGTGGACTTCCGAGCCATTACAGTCGCCTATTATTTTTTTTTTTTGCATTATTTGCTAATTGGCAATTCAGCAGCTGTTTGTTTGAAGCTGCCGAATTGCAAAAAATGACCCCGAGTCACAGTTAAACAATAAAGCTACAGTGTAACATTAATTTCATAACAGTGGCATCAATGATTTCATTGTGCTTTTATTTCTGTTCTTATTTCCCTGTTTCATAGTATGGAGGCTGGCTCTACATTCTGCATTTATCAGATCTTTGTCGTCCCCCCCATTGTGTAGCTAATGATCATCTGCTGCTGTGTGGTGTGGCGTGGCCTCTGCCTGTTCTCTGCATTTAGCTGTATTGTGAATCCCTTCTTCATTTCCTCTTTCCATCAGAAGACGACATTGGTATTAAAAAGCACCCCCTCCCGAGATGTATTCAGCCATAGACTTTCCATGTTAAGCAGACTAAAACAATAGCTAACACGTAGTACAGAGCACCTTTTTGTCCTTTTTTTCTGTCAATTTGCTGTAGCACTGAGTAAATACATTTTAGCTCCTTTTTAGATATCAGTTGAATGTCATTGTGTACCTCCCATCCAGTCTTGATAGACAACATGCTGTAAATTCCTGTAAAGTGGATACATTTTGCATGATCTTAAATACTGCACTGCATCGTTGAACACCAGAATTTGGCTCATCTTCCTTCTCTTCACACAAGGTGCAATGTACATGACTAAAGTGACCTAAATTAAACAAATGAACAAAAGAAAAGCATGCAAATTGGAACCATATGCATGCCATTTTTATTGTCAGCATTTGATCACTTGAAATGACTGAAGGTACACTGCACCTGCACACAACAACCTGCCATAACTGTCTCCATTTTTGTGTAATCCTTTTGTTCCCTTTGCAAATTTCAAGCTTTGAATCACACTGAATTGTCAGGGCCGTTTGCCACTTAGGGGCAAATTAAACTCTAAATATTTACGCAAGCAAAACATGCTCACTGGTGGTTCATCACTTCCCAATTTTCCCCACTAACATGAGGCCAAAATGCTATCCATTTCACAGGGATGCCTATTTTCCTGCACTGCTAAAGAGATCCTCTATTAGTAATAACGTCTTTATTGTTTGGTTGTGGTCTCTCTTTACCTTTTGTTCTGGTAATAGTACTTTCAATGCATGGTCACATTTATGATTCATAATTTTTTGGTTTTTGTTTTTCTACATTGACTAGTGAAAATCCAATGTAATCTTTCTGTAGTAAAGATGTACCCTGCTGTACTGAAATCATGTGCTGTAGCCAACACGTCTGCTCATTGGATGCCGCTTTTGTTCTTTTTAACCCTATATGGAGCATGGTGGGCCTTGCCTTCAGTCTATGTTGTTTATTTTTGTTGCATGGATTTATACTATTATTACAAACAAACAAGAAAAAAACTACACAAATTCCACATATACTAATATTTTTCAATAAAGAATATAGTGTTTTTCCTAACCTTCAGTGTGCTTCTTGCTGATTTCCATTTATTGTCCTCCCTCTCCCTTGTCCCTACCTGCCCCCCCCCCCCCCCCCCCCCCCCCCCCCCCCCCCCCCTCTCCGCCCGTTCCCACCTCCTTTCCCGCTGTGACAAAGATAGACAATTTCCACGCTTCCTCCATCACAGGGCCTGAATGAGTCTATCTGCTGTCATTCATGGTGATCGTTTTCACTGAGACGCTTGAAAACGCAGTGTGCTACTTACAATCTAGACTTGAGCTTTTTTTTTGACCCCGCGGCAGCAAGGTCGCCCTCTTGTCTGCCCGGCAACACTGACGACCTGAAAATATTGCTGGAAGGTCACACTGCTTATTTTTTGCTGTGTGTGTTTTTGAAATCACACTGCGTTTTTCAAGCGTACTTCAAGTAAATGCAATGTAGACTTTGCCTATTTCCTCATGATTTTTATTAAAAAAATCACTGTTTACAGTAGAATTCATGTCTTTTTCACTGTTAAAGAAGATTAAACTCAAAATGCACTGAAATCTATAAGAACTGCACAGTTTTAATATCTGAACTGGTAGACTTATGTAAAATTCACTGCTTTAGTTTCTGCCAGATGGACGAAACAGAGCACAGTATATTGAATCCACTGCAGACCTAACATGCCTTCCTCTAGCCGGGACTTCCTCAAAAGTTTCTAATCAAATCTGTTATTGCATTTTCTCAGCTTTTCCATAATCAGAAAGGTCTTTTGAAAGCATAAGCACAGTATTAAAACCATATTGCACCATGGCACAAGAAAGTCTGTATTCTCCCTGTTGAGTTTCCACAGCAGTCTGTTCACTGCAGTTGCCAAATAGCTGTGGTTGGAGAGAGTAAAAAAAAAGCATTCAAGCTATTTCCTCTCTACTCCTGAATGTTCATATGGGAGAAGAACAAGTAGAGCTACACCGTATGTGTCACAAAGATATAGTAGGTTTCAGTGAAGCACAGATGTGTAGTAATGCAGATTTACTGTCTGGTTTCTTTTTTAAGAAGGAAGGAATTGTTCTTTATGGTTATATAGATAGAGACTTGGCACCTGTAACAGTTTAATTATCTTATAGACAGCCAAGTACTAAAGGTTTTACTCAGGGTGCACTGACCCACTGTCAGCTGCAGAATTTACAAGAACTGAGCCGCGCTGAAAACCGTATACTGCACTGGAAAATCTGACAAGTTGATCTTACTCAGAATAATCTTGGAAACCGATTGCCTTAAAAAAAGAAAAGTAATCACAACTATAATTTACTTTGTATCTAGTTGTTAAGTGTACTTAAAATGTAGCTGTATAGACGTTATTTTGTGAAATTATTGCAACCTAAAAATGACAAGTGGAATGACTTTATTTGCATCTTAAGTAAACCAAGTTCATTTGACTTTACTTGATCATCACAAAGAGGATTTCAGCAGTGATGAAGTTAGGTCTGTGAGCTCTGCAAAACTTGGTTTATTGAAGTTGCTAAAACTTGGAGAGATTGATTTGAATTAACTCGTCTTATTTTAGTTGCAACAACTTCACAAAAACTAATAAAATATGACAACATTCTAAGTAAACTAAACAATTAAAAATAAAGTTAACATAAATCAAGACTAATAGTATATTTACTATAGATATTTTTAAGGCAAATGGTTTCTTAGATTTTTTTTAAAAGTGAAATCAACTAGACACATTTTACGGTGTGGTAAATTCATCTGTTCTGATCCAGTGTGAGAATCAGAAGACCAGGAGTCGAACCAGAGGTCGGAAAATGCAATTAAAGAAAGGAAAAGCTCGCGTTTTGTGTGCAGGACCCAAAAACGGTTGTCATGTTCATGGTACTTGTGGTAACCATCATTTTCCCACCCCCACAGAAGTATTTTTCACCCTAGGTAAGAGGTAGGGCTTCATTAACATGCTATATCACACACACAGTGACACCACATTTCACCCACAATTAATTCCAGCTAATCTCTCCCCTCGGGTGCCTGACAACTTCTGCTTATCCCCCCACAGGATCCCATTTCAACCGGCAACAGCAGCAACAGCAGCAGCACAGCCATGCTACCTCTTGCCGGCACTTCCAGTTAGGTCCTCAGGCCCCGCTGCCCATGGACTTCCCCATGCCCCACCCAGGGCAGCCACAGTCAGGCATTAACCCCCACCTGGCCCCACCCGGCCACCAGCATGGCCCTCCGCTCCACCCGCCTCTCAACCCCATGCCCGCCCCCCAATTCCAGGACATCCCTGCCCCTCCCTTCCTACCTCAGGCATTACACCAGCAATACCTCCTCCAGCAGCAGATCCTCGAGGCCCAGCACCGACACATCCTGCCACCCTCCAGGTATCCACGCACAGTTGCAGGGGAATTTAAAAGTACAAGAATAATTTAAGTTTAGATTTTTTTTGTAAGGGGGTTGTATGGGGTACACATACATAGGCAGTATATTCAGGGTTCCCATTGGAAAACCTAGAAAGGTCATGGAATCTTGCAATCACATTTTCCAGGCCTGGAAAGTCATGGGATCGGTGAAAAAAATCATTGAAAGTTTTGGCAATGTCATTGTTCCAGTGATCCTCAGTGTTGGCTGTGGCCCAGGAGGCAGAGCTCTAATCTGAAGTAGGGTTTGGGGAAATGTTTTGAAGTTTTGATCATAAAAATGTGTAACCCTGTGTATTACATACAGTAGATTTTGGACAGTTTGTATACGAAGGCTGAAGTCTGACACACAAGCTAATCAATGTACTGCTGTGTAGGGCTCAGCAACAACATGAATTTTAGCCGCTTAAAAAATCAATATCAGTTTGCTATATTTAGATTATTTTTACAGCATTACCTTAATGTCAGACAGTATTTTCCGTCTGGGAATTGGAGCTGTTATATTGCACTCTTTGAAGCCAGACTCCATTGAGAAAAACAATGATTTAACATCACTGAACACAGAATCTGCTGGTTACTTTGTGTCATTGTGTGATTTTGGTGTTTTACAGGGTAAGCATGGATTTACTAAAGTCAAACAATTACACAAACTAACTAACTCTTTTCTTTTTTGTCATTATTGTAAACCAGTTGTTATCTACGGCATCTTTTGCATGTCTGCCCGTCCTGGAAGAGGGATCTCTCATTATCCTCTGCCGCTCTTCCTGAGGTTTCTTCCATTTTTCCCTCTTGTTTCAGGGGTTCTTTTTCGGGAATTTTTCCTTTGGCGATGTGAGGGTCTAAGGGCAGAGGGATGTCGTATGCTGTAAAGCACTCTGAGGCTAGCCATGTTTTGTGATAATGGGCTTTATAAATAAAATTGACTTGAATTCACTTGACATTGAACAGCAGTAGAGCAGCAGCTCTGTGTTAAATGAGCTAAAATTACTGTTTTTGCCAGTGGATTCGGGTGGCTTTGGTGAGAGCATAGATTGGCCACAACATGCTGTTTGACGAAAGGTAAAGTGGTGACAATATTTTAATGTAGTGTACACTTTAACTGATACTGATTTCTTTTTGGCTAAAATATGTTTTGCTGCTGAGCCCTCCACAGCAGTGCATTGCTTTCATGTCGGTACTCCAGTTTGCTTCTCCAAACTGGGGGCACACAGACCATCATCTACTGTATGTAATACACTGAATATATGTAAGTACCTCATACAGCCCCACTTAAAAAATCGGAACTATCCCTTTAATGACAAAATGTTTCCAGTTTCATGGTTCAAGCAGACTTTTGGAGACTGTATTATATCGACCATTTCTTCTTCTTTCTTCTTCTTCTTTTTCTGGGTTGTTTTCAAATGCTTGTTTATTTGTCTCAGTAGACGCACCCCAGAGAGAGTTCCTCACCAGCCCCACAGACTGCGGCCCGGCTATGAGTTTGCGCCCCCTCTTCATGTCCCTCCTCAGCCTGTGGTGCAGCAGCCCCGCTACCTGGCTGAGGGCACAGACTGGTAAGCAGTAAACATATATAGCCAGGCCGCTATATGTCATTTTCTACATCAATTTATTATAAAAGTAGATTGTTATGATTAAAGTTTCGATTTTGTACCAACAAACTCCTAATAAGCGATACAAAATAATATAACACTCATTTTCACACCACTGATAATTTAATTTGAAGTAGAAAATGAGCCCAAAGCAAATCAACTCTTATTAGTCACTGAAATTGGGAATAAACACCGTACACATCTCACCAAATGTAACATTAACAGATTTTCTTTTGCACGGTAAGAAGTGTTACAAAGGCAAACAATACCAGCTACTTTGTTTTTGCACAAAGTACATTGCATATTTCTGCAGCCATGATACTTTAAGGTGGACATCCTTTTTTGTTAGCTTTTTCTTAGTTTGACTGCTCCAGACTGCTGTCAAATCTGGGTCAGGACCAACTGAAAGATGTCTAAGACCAAGTTGAAAAGGATCCCAAAGAAAACCATTCTCACCATAAGTGTCATTGGCAGTAAACACTGCACATGTCTTGCTAATGTTAACAAATTAGGAGTTTTATACTGAACAGGTTAGATGAGCTGTAGCTACCCACACCAACCTCAGAAGACTGAAAATAAAAAATGATATAATGTTTTGATACAATAGTGGTTGGCAAAATGTGAACAACAGACAATATATCCACCAAATCACAGATGTAAAAAGAATTCTGGAAAAAAATGTTGTTGTTTTTTTAATCGCTTTCATATTACGTGGGAAATGCTCCCAGACGTATAGTATTTTATCTCTTATATTTCTCTCAAGACTGCACTAGGAAGCAATAGATACTTGATTAAGATGCTATAAATAGCAAACAAATAAGCTATTACGTGGAATTGGGGAAAGTAGATCCCACTCACAGGACCAATGGCTTGTAACTGTTTAGGAAATCTTGATGGAAAAATGTAGACATATCTTAAGGCCTCCAGAGGCACAACTGAAAATGGGGAAACTGACATTTCAAGACTCAAAACAGTAAAAAATTAAATGGTACCACAAATGAATCCAACAAATGTAAATGTGTTTCCAGTGACATCCTGAGCAGAGAATAAAATCTGTGTGTTTTCTCTGTTGTTTGTTGCGGTGAGCCGGTCTGGCTACGTGTGCATGGTGGAACGTGTGTGTATCCCACTGGCGAGCTTCTCTCTGGCACTCTGCACTGCGCTCATACAGAGGTTACCACTGATATTAAGATGATGTTGTCTTGGAAGCATAGCGCCCACCCGCGGGTTCCCCCTCGGTTTAAACTGTAGTCTGTAATTTTTGTAAAACATCTTACCAAAACTGCTTCGATTTTTCTGCCTTGCTTGATTATTTTCATGCACTCTCAACACACAGCCCACTTTTTCAATTAGTTGAGCTTACTCCACAATTGAGTACCGCTGGTTGGGAATCACAGGCCTAAATACTGCTGTTGTTGTTATGAATGGCCACTGTGCTACAAAGAAATCACTGGTATAAAAAGACAGTTTGTCAGAAACATGCAATAACAACTTGTGTGCCATTGGCTGACTTGTTTTTCGGTTTCTGTGCAGGGATCTAAGTGTAGATGCTGGGCTGCCCCCCCACCAGTATCACATCCATCCGCTGCCGCAGCACTATCAGCACTACTTGACCTCTCCTAGGATGCACCACTTCCCTAGAAACAATGCCTCAACACAAGTGGTGAGCTCCTTCTGCCTCAGCACAATCAATCATGTTTGTCTCGATGAACTCCCAGCGACTCTCCTCTGGGCTTCTCAGAATAATCTCGATACCCAGCAACCGGGGATAACCTGAGTTACAGCTTTTTTCTGAATCCTGCTGCAGAGCTGATTCTAGCTCCTTTTATCTGTCATCTTCCAGGTTGTCCACGAGATCAGAAACTACCCATATCCCCAGCTGCACTTGCTGGCTCTGCAGAGTCTCAACCCCTCCCGCCACGCGTCTGCTGTTAGAGAGAGCTACGAGGTTCGTGCCGCTGCTTCCTCTCTCTCTTTCCTCGGCAGACACACCAGTCTACACTCATTTATCATTGTTTTCTCTGTGACCAATGCTCTGGACAGGCTTGAGTGTGTAACTGATTTTCTTATTTCCAATTACTGCGGCTTCCAGATGCCTCAAATGGTCCAACTGCCTTTAATCTCCTGACATTTGTTTTCATTTTAACAAGATGCAATTGTTTTCTGAGAGCCTCTTTCCTGTTCCTTGAAGCCACGATTTAATTTTAGTATTCCACGCTTGTAAGCCGTCTGCATTTGAATATTTTATTATACAAATGTTAATTTTGTTTATCTTGGCAGGCAAATGCAATGACTTTGAACCTACCTACCTAAAAGAATGAAAAGACATATGCTTCCTTTGTAGGAGCTCCTGCAGCTGGAGGACAGGCTGGGCAGTGTAAACCGAGGAGCGGTCCAAACCACCATAGAGAGATTCACTTTCCCTCATAAGTACAAAAAGGTAAAAAGAAAAGTAGTCAGCTTTTTACTTTCTGAGCTGATCATTTTTGATGTGGCGTGGTGCAGATGAAGGCAGTGGGCAAGAAATAAGTAGAGCTAGATGTGAGAGACGGGGCTGGAAAAGGGCAGCGCTGGGTCGAAAGGATCAAAGAGCGAAGACGAGAGTGGAAAGAAGGTCATGATTCTCGCAGCAGTTCAAAGGTCAGACTAATTTCCGTTTGCAGATTAGTGAGACAGGTCTGCAGTGTGCACAATTCAAGGCGAGGGATGAGTCATCCAGCTGTCTGCAGATATGTGCGTGGAATGAATTTAAAAAACCGTCTACACAGAATATGACCCAAATACTGTGGAAAGAGTGTCAGATCATTTGGTACAATGTGAGTGAGAAGAAGTAATTGAGTCTTTTCCATCTGATTTTTTTCCCCCCTCTCAGATGCACGATGAGGTGACTCTTTTCTTCTTCTTGTCTGGGCTGACTCAGAGACACCCGTGGCATAAACAGCTCCTAACACGCCGCTGCACGACACACTTTAATAATTAAAGTCTGTTTGCCTCTCGCTCTCTGCAGAGAATACCCCAGGACCTGAAGATGTGTCTGGATGATGAGGAGCTGGACACCGATGAGAAGTGCACCATCTGTCTGTCAATGCTGGAGGATGGCGAGGATGTCAGGTACAGCTATGTGCTCATCTTTTGTTTGTTCAAAGAGGGAGAATGCTGGTTATGCAGATGTGAACACAAGCTGTACATGCAATGTGTTGTTTTCTAAAGGGGAGATATTTATTTCACTTGTCCTCAGTTACATGCAGCTTTCAGCAGTTTTAAAGCATTGGTATGGCAATGTCAGACCGCTGGTTATTTTGTTAATGACTCAGTCCATGACTCTATTCCACTCTGAAATGTCTTAACATTTACTTAATTGATTGCCATGAATTTTTGCACGACTTCCTGTAGTGCCACCAGCAGGTGACATTTGTGATTTGTGGTTTTTCAAGTTGGGATGTCCCAGTCAATTTTTTTGCCCCCAGTCTCTGTCTAAGTCATTTAATATTGAGTATTAGTTCTTACTAATGAGTCCTGATCCAATACTTTTCTAGATGATACATTTGCACAATACATACTTAAAGTACATCAAAGTTATGAAAATGAATCAAATGTGATGCAATGCATTAAGGAAAATGCCTGTATCCAAGCTGTTTCCTCCTGTTTAATATATATATATATATATATATAATTATTATTTAAAGAAAGGCTTTTTAGTGCAGCATTGTTTTTTTGGTTTGTTTTTTGTAACCAAAAAAACCTCGTAAACATATTAGAATATGTCTTTATAAATAGCTCTTATCAGTTAGGGTAAGGCAGGGCACACAGTGGCACCAAAAGCTCCAGCTGACAGCGTCAGCCTGCAGTCTCCGCCACAGCGATGTGCTGGTCATCCAAAGTGATGAATTCTGTTACCGTCTCTGTAATCTTGTTGGTGTTATTGCCCTCTCGTGGAAATGTCTCTTTCTTTTCCTTTAAAAGTATCCTCCAGTGTTTGTTACTTCTGTGCAGCCTTTACCTGAGTTACCTGAGTGAACTCACTCTGCTCTGTTTAGTTTCTAATTACCATGTTTAATTAGCATATTTGTAGCACTGAACGCAGCTCTGTCACAATCACCTCGGAAAATGTGGTTGCAGTATTTCCACAGGTCCTTAAATATTCTTAAAAGGAATGAATTCATTAATCTAAAAAAATAAGAGCTTAATTGGTATTAAAATCGCCTAAATAAATCTTTCAAAAGTTTTAAAAATACTTTGATGTTGGCTCATGTTCACTATTATTATTACTTTTTTTTTTTTTTTTTAATTCTGGTCGTTGTAAACTTAGTTTTAAATTTGCATCCTAGTGGCATTAAAGAGTCTGAAAAAGTCTTAAACCTCACTTGCCCTAAGCCTAAGCTGTAGGAACCCTGTGGTTGTTGGATTGCTTTAGTTTCACAATTTAAAATATGTAGTAAACATTTTAGATGCATCCTTCTACAATTTGTTCTCTCCCTTTACAATACCTGCGTGACAGGTGATGTAAAACAACAGACAAGCTTTAGGTTCAAGTTCAGTGTAGCTGATACAGATCAGTCAAAAATGCCTTGATCGGATGATGCTGAGCTTTGAGACTGGATACAGACGTCACTAGTTTTTGGTAAAATATCGGGGCAGTGGTTTAAGAGATTATCATGATATTTAGTTCAGACATTTATTGCCTCCTTGGGATGAACTGTAATAACTTCAGGTCAAAATTTCAATGTTTAAAACTTTGGTTCAGGGGTAATTTTTCTGCAAACCTAATGGCACACCCTAAACCTCAGCTGTACTTTGTTCATTAGTCTTGTTTCCCAAAAAGGATTATTTTGGTGAGTTCGTTGTCGATTAGAAGATTTAAATTTTTTTTTTTTTTATATGTTTCTTGTCTGGTGAGGCTTTGCATTGGCTTGAAATCCTGGAGACATTATGGAATGTCTCATTTGTCCACAATATTTGTTTTTACGTCCAGCCTCTACAATGCGGTGGACTTACACAGTATTGTGACCAATTACTGTTTCAGGTTGTTTGGGGGAAAGCTGCTTGAGGTCTTTTGTCTCCTCAGACAACATTTGCTAATTTATATATTTATATTCACGCCGCTTTCCGTCAGAATGGATGCACAGTCATGGCGTCTTAGCAGTTTTTAACCGTAAATTGGTTCTGCCATGTGAGTTCAAAGCATCAGGTTTGAAAATCCTATCACAGGATTTCCTCCAGCACCTCATCGTGAAAATACCGCCTGAAGGCAACATTAGCATTTCACACAATCTTATGATGTGTGTCCAGTGTTGTGATTTGCCGAATTGGCAAAGTGACAGAGGAAGTTATTTTTTTACTCTGTGAAGGAGAAAAGAGAGGAGAGAAGAACAAAGATGGTCAAAGCTTCAGGTTTTCGGGGGTCAGGGGTATGTTTGTGTTTGAAAGAAGAAAAGGAACGGTGATACAGTGATTACAGTTTTCTTGTTGATTGTTTGGCAGCCTGTTGTGTTGAGAATCCAAAAATTCTCTGATCTTTCAGGCATTTATCATTCATGATGTTTCAGGCTTTGTTGAGTTCACAAGGTTCAAGTTAAAGAAATGTGAAAAGAAATGTGGATTTTAGCAGCAGTAGCAGTTTCCCCACAGATAAAATCAAATGTAAAGTAAAATTTGATCCCAAGACGTCACTTGAGATGCATTCTGGTGTTAAATGTGAACCACAGTTGGACAAGTCAATCTATTCACAACACAATCTGGATACTGAGCATGTCAGCACCCACGAATCACATGCGCATAGGATATTTAAAGGGTATTAACTTACTAAGCAGAGCATCCGCAGCTGCTTATGACCATCTTTAGAGATTTTGTTTCTTGTCATCTCATAACCAGCTCATATAAAATACAGTATATTAGACTTTTTCAGGGACAGAACAACTAAATCTCAGACTTATTTCCATCATTGTTGCTGGTGTTTACACAGTGCAGCCAACTTTATCAAGACAGAACCAAACATCCAGCGTCTGATATTGAAAATATTAAGAAGTAGAAACAAAACAAGGAAAAAGAAATTGATTAATAAGAACAATCAACTGATGTTTTTCTTCAGGGAGCAGGCAAACTGTTATTTTCAATTCATCTGCAGATTGCTTTCTTGTCTAAATCGATTGTTT
This sequence comes from Plectropomus leopardus, assembly GCF_008729295.1. Classification (NCBI taxonomy): domain Eukaryota; kingdom Metazoa; phylum Chordata; class Actinopteri; order Perciformes; family Serranidae; genus Plectropomus; species Plectropomus leopardus. Next base: position 24,914,044 of record NC_056468.1, on the reverse strand, counting down.
TGTCTATGAAAATTCAGAAACGTATGAAAAAAAAGAATCTCAGGTTTGTAGATGACCTAATCAAATTATCCAATCAGCAGTCTTGTGTTATCCAATCAACAGTCCAAACCCCAAAGATAATTAGATTACTATCAATCTCTATGTGAGGAAAAAAAATCCCCAGAGAAGCTCAAAACAGAGATTTCTTTGGCACTGTTGCTTAAAAAAATGACTGAAACTATTACTTAAGTATAAAAATACTAAAAGGTTATTTTGCTGTTAATTTAATAATTTGATTAATGTTACAGCAGAAATGTTAAAAAATACTGAAGACAGAAAACATCAAAGCTTTAAGACAACAGTTTGACATGGATTAGTCTCCAAATATAAATGAACAAAGAATCCAATCTTAAAGATTATATCCTAATCTTAGAGACTGCTTTGTAAACACACTTCTCTCCAGTATAAATAAACATGAAATAAACCAAATAATAAATAAACTAAGCTAAATAAGTAAACCAAATAAACTAAAAAACAATTTATTGGATTATCTAAAAAAAAAAGAAGAAAAAAAACACTGTCACAAATCTTGAAACACAACTGTTTATCTTTGCTCATGTAATTTTCCGTTTACATTGAATCAGGCAGAAGGTAGATGGCAAAGTCTTTTTTTTGCTTTTTTTCCCCAGGTCATTTCATTGTTTTTTTCTTTCAATTTCTCTTTTTTTCAGGTTATTTTCTTGTAACTTTTTTAGTGATTTCTTGCTAATTTTTGGGTTATTTCTTGTTAAATTTCTCATTGCGTTTTTCCATGTTTTTTTTTTTAAAATGAAATCAATGGCATCATTTGCTTAGGTTTCAATGAGTTAAATCATGACTGTATCTCTTCTGTGTCCCTAGGAGATTACCCTGCATGCACCTCTTCCACCAGGCGTGTGTGGACCAATGGCTGGCCACCAGCAGGAAGTGCCCCATCTGCAGAGTGGACATTGAGACCCAACTGACCCCCGACAGTTGATAGCTCCGGTCGACTCCCGCAGCTTCGGATCTGGTCTTGTGAATTCTCCATTGCCTCCCGTCCGGGGGGGGGAAGCTCTGCCAAACACCCCTCTCTTCCCCTCTGCATCACTCAACGAGCCTGCCTTCTGAGACAGCTGTGACAGAGGGATCAACAAAGCACACTCACCTACAAACGCAGCGAGGGATCGAGGGGTTGATGCATCGATATGCGGCTGGACTGAAGGTTGCTGTGAATGGACTGTGAAAGGTAGGAGCGGATGGACAGATGTGCTGAGGCTTCACACACAGATTCTGTGCACCCTGTGTACATGTCTCCATACCGCCATCGAGAGAGGACACCCTGACAACCGACCTCCCCAGCTCAGTGTGGCGTATTAAGGCCATTTCTCCGCCACTACATCTCTCCCCCCCTCCCCAGGCCTGTGAAAAATCCTTTAAGCTGCACTCTGCCCAAGCCCTCAGCACATCTGTACAGAACATTATCAAATGATTAGCATGAGGTTGTTTGGTGTGAACTCTCGTAGCTGAACGCTTGTGGTGTAATGGAGTATAGTACTGAATAAGTATTTACAGAGTAACAGTGTTGTGTAGCAAGCAAAAGCCTTTTGAGAAATATGTTTGTGAAAAATAAACCTACAGAGAGGGTGAATACAGCTCAGATAAAAGGGAGAATATTCAGCGTGTTGATTAATCATGAGGAAAGAGTTAGCTGTGTTAAAAAAAGAAAAAAAAGAAAAAAAAAAGGCCAAAAATCCCTCTTTCTTGTCTAACATGGTTTTGGATTTCCAGTTAGTAGATGCCATCAGAGTTGATGCTAAACCCGCTAACTGCAGGCATGGCTTCCAGTGATCTGTGTAGTGTCGTAGTCGGGCCTCTATTATCTAGAGCAGAGGCCTCAGATGTGCATGCTGTATGGCAGGCTTGGGCTGTGTCGTTAATATTGTGGAGCAGTAGAAACAGGGACTGTGTCTGTGCATGTAAACCGTATACTATGACTCTGATGATCCCACTCATTCATAGAGGAGGACAAGAATGCACCTAATACCCCTTTTCCCCCCTCCCCACTCCATCCGAGTAGACCAAAGTTGCGCTCAGACACCGATCTCAGACCGATGTAGCATTTCTCTCCTGTTGGGATTCAAAGAGCTGCTTGCGGATCCGTGTCTAACCGCAACTCTTCTCTGTTGCCTCGCTCATGGCATGATCACATGCCATGAGAGGCCGGCATGGGCTTGAGGATGCAGTGCCTGAGGTCTTGCCATCCGAGTGACTAAAAATCCGACATTACCAGAACCTTATTGCCTATCAAACAAGCACATGTGATTTCTATCTACAGCGAATCGCCTCTGTCGTGCTCCTTTTCATTTCAATCTAAGTTGCTCCCACTGTTTGATCAAAAAGAAGACTGTGTATCTGGTGTTACAGGGAAAATACAAAAACTAGTTTGCCTGTGATAATGTGCTAGAATGTGTATGATTGTCCCCCACTCCCCCTCTTCCCCCCATGGTAGTAGTGTATGGTATTGCTAGAACAACTGTGATACGTTCAGTGATAGAAGCCGTTTTCTCTATATCATGCATGAACCATGTCGGCGTAGTTCACTTGAAGGAGGGTGAAAGGGAGAAAAAGCCATCCATTTGAAAAATACCAAACAATTGTTCTTAATTTTTATTTTCAATTGTCTTTTTCTGCCATTTTCTTTTTCTTCTTGTATTTTTTTTTTTTGCTCACATGCCAATTTGGACATGGTACTAATATGCCGAGTCCTTGTCCGTTTTAACCATAGTGAAGAAAAAGCTGCAATGCTGCAAAAACATATTTATTGTTGTTATAATGTAGCTTGTGTTTTGTAAATGCACTATAATATGGAGTTGCCTGATTTTTTTGGTTTGGTGGCGTGGGTTCTTCTTGTCCTAGATTTTGTGTTTCGATTCAGTTACAAGTATTTTCATGCTTCCTTGTGTATTATTGGAGGGTAACTTGACTGTTTGTGTTGCGTTTTTTTTTCTTTTTTGTATGAAAACCTCCATCCAAAAAACTACAGATGGATGAAAATGGAGGTTTTGCTAGTTCACATAGAATGCTGTGATTAAAGATGCCTTAAGTATTTAACAATCATTATTTATTACTAACTGTAGCTAGCTAGCTATCGTGGTGGAATATTTAATGTCTCTATCTCATAACTTTGCAATTTAATCAATATATTTATTTAAAATAACACAAAATATTAAAAAAAAGAATACCTCATTATGCATTGGTCGGTGGGGATGCTTCTGCATGCCGTCTGTGTTTTCTTTTTCAAAGGAGAAAAAAAGAAACCTGTTGAAAAATTGACTTGGGGGGACGTTTTCCCAACACATTTTCTAGCCAGCATGGTGCTGTTGATCTGGATTACATTCCATTCATATCACTGCTTTATTTGACTTATTTTCATTTTAAAACATCACCCCTGCTTTGATTTAAAGCAGGCGACGGGGTACAACCCCCCTTTTTTTGTCTTAGTACGGCTTCACAATTAGCTTGCTTTTTTGTTATGCGCTTTGTTTCCCATAATCAAGTCATATTCAATTTTTTGTTTTATTTTGACCATGCTCATGATATTCCATCATATCTGGATCTCAATTTTAGAGCTTATTCTTATTTTAGGACCCACATAATGAGCTGTATTATTTGTCCTTATGTATCGCTGGCAGTTGCTTTGTGTGGGATATTTGGGAAGTATCTAACATGCTAACTTGAGCCATTGGTCTTATTGAGCAAATTTCTGGTGTACTGTGGTTATACAATATAGATAGCGTGTTTTACACCTGGGTATAATAAGCTAACTACGTTTTCGGTGTGCATTTCTTATTAATACTCTACTAATCCTGCAAATTATTACTATAACATGTATTGGATTGGAATGAAGCTGGCTGGTCTTACTATTATTATTATTATTATTTCATTTCGTGCTCTCACTGGCCTTACCCCATGTCCTCCACAGTGTACCCCAATACTCCAGAGCGAACTGGACAGTAGCCATAGTATTAACTCAAGCTGATGAACCGGAATGAACAGTAGAACTTAAAGCACAAGCTTTTTAATGCATGTCCTTCTCAGGTTTTCCTATGTGTATGTGGGAGTAGCTCTGTAGATGTGTTTAATATGATGCTGTACCTTCTTGAATATTTCAGATGTTTCTTTGCTGCTGAAAAAATGTTGATTATTAACCTGCCAGTGAAAAAGGGAAGTGGCCATCTTTGTACAACACACTGCTGTTTTGCTGTAACCGCGCAATGTTTTATGATCTTGAGTATTTTATAGAAAAGTAGAAGTATGTATCAATAATATGAAAGCAATAGCTAAATCATAATGAAGAATAACATGATCAGTGAATATTGTGGAAAATCTTTAGATTCACTCTGGGTGGATTTTGTACTGTATTTATTACTAATGATGATGCAAAAAGTTGCATAGCTTAACCCAAACTGTTCTGTCTCTTTTTTATTTATTGTCTTGTATATGATCTTTTTGTATGTGTTTTTCAAATAAACTGCCTAAAATGCTGACAACTCATCTACTTTCTGGTGTTATTTGGCGTCCTGTTCGGACCTTTGACTCTCTGCACGAACTCGATTTGACCTGACCCAACGGGTTTGTTTCACTTTTCAAGTTTTTTTTTTTTGTTTGTGTGTTTTTTTTATTTAAAGCCCACCTCAAACAATTCTCCTAAAACACGTATCCAAGGTGTACATGGACAGCTGCTCTTGTCCACTTATTAGCACATGTACATGCATAGTCTTTAGATAAAATTGCAAAGTTTTTTCTCACACAGTCAGAATCACTGTAATTCTGTTATTGCGCTCTGTCGGCTTAAACACACTGAAATAAAATGTTTATTTATGTTTGCCTCAATGTTTTTTTTAAAAAAAGATACTGCAGATAACTAGAACTGGAAAGTATTAGCTGGAAAAACAATAGGACCATAATATGAAGTCTCACATAGTCCAAATTCACCATAGATAATATCACAGAAAATAAACATTTTAAACATATGTTTTAAAGTTAATTCCTGGCTCTTTGAAAGAAAAAAAAGAGGATAAAACAATGTACTGAATGTGTAAATATGAAGAAGAAACTAATCAACACAGACATAAATGTCTATTTAGGAGTGTACTGTATATAAAAACACTTCTAGAAAACCTCGATTGATAAGAAAAACTGTTTTTTTCCCCCTTGAAACTACATAGGAGCCATTTATTTATTATTTCTATACATGTTTTACAGTCTGTTATGCAAATAAAGGGTTAAAATGTGTGATGGAGCTTCTGAGTGTCATTTACTACTTACTTTTAAATCACGTCTGAAAACGTACTGTTATAGTAAGGCTTTTCCTAACAGTTGACAGTATTGCGTGCATGTATGTTTGTCTTTGTGTGTATATATAGGTGTACTTATATGCATATGTCTCAGAATTATTGCTTTTGGTTTTTGGACAGCACTTTGTGTTTTCGCTTGAAAAGTGCTCTGCAAATAAAGTTTATTATTACATCATTTATTATCATTATTATAACACTAAGACCCATAAGTCTTGGGCAATCACTGTGGCTTTTCCTGCCTTAAAACTACAGCAAGTTCTGCTCTTCAGCTCAGGCCATAATTTGGCTTTAGGTCTCTTAGCAACCAAATTCAAAGCTCCTGTTGGTTCAGAGAGCACTGAATTGAAACCTTAAGTAAGAATTCTTGCGTTTATCAATCTGAACAAAAGATAAATAACATCAATGTTCTGGATAGACACTATCTGATGTTGTTGACTGTGTGATAAATTTGCTGGTCTTTAGCACACTGGTGCTTTGTTTGACCGGAGTGTGTGCCTAATCACTTCATTGATTGCACCTGTGACAATTATCAGCCTTTGTATCTCTGTGAGCTGCCAGTTGTTTTTACATGCCCTGATGACGACTGGGAGTTGAAAAGTGTAGGCATTCAGCCCATATTTTAAAAAAAAAGGCTTTTTAACTTTTGCAAAACAGTCTGCCTTAGTATTTTTATGGTTATGACTTATTGAAAGACTGCAAGTCTAACCTCCCCCTTTTTTGATCAAAGTTATGGAAATATGAATCTTTCAAAGATGCAACAGCAGTTTGTGGATATCCATGGATGAAATAATGAGCTTGGACAAAATATTTCACTGAATTTAGATCATCTAGATGTTTGGGAGTCTATGAGCAGCATTTCTGTTAGAAAAATGGCAACAAATATGAATTTTTGGATCACAACAACACTTCAAAGGTGAGTAATAATTGTTATTTGGTTTGTGGTTTGACAGAAGGTAGTGGCACTGTGAGAAGTGTAGCTTTCAAAGGATGGCCTGTATGGCTATACCACTTAAAAAACGCAGAATTACACAGATGTTTTATGTATCATAATCAACAAAAAATCCCCTTGCTTGTGGACAGGCCTTACAGAGTGGTGCAGGAAGGAAAGAGTCCTAAAAACATGGAAAATAGATAATATTTTTGCACTTCTAGTTCTGTAGACACACACTTAACCCTTTAAAAGTATTCAAACCTTTAAACCCCAAGCAAACTTGATGAGAATTCTTTCGAGAACAAAAAAAGGCAATGGAAACCTTCCAAAAGATTTATATTAATTGATTAAAAAAAATATACTAGTATATATATGTGTGTATATATTATATATATTTATTTATTTATTTATTTTGCTTTAGAATAATTTCTACTTTTTAAACACTTTTTTCCAGGTCACGTCCTCATGACTATACCCTCAAACAACTTCATCTGTGAGCTATAATTTGAATTTATGAACATTAATTCTAATGCAAATTCTTTTGCAAATATATATAGAATTGTGACATTTCTGTAAAATTGGTTGTAAAGACTCTTTAGTGAAAATACTGTTCTCATTTGGTTTTAGTGGTGTCATAAATGCAATGACAGTTCCGTGGGACTATTTTTTGGTTGTCTTTGTCTCGTGTATGTGAAAAACACAATAACATAATGCAAAAAGACTTGACCTTGACAAAAAGCTAAACAAAGAAAGAGCAATTTAAGACTAAATGTTTATTGTGTTAGTTTATCTGCTTTGGGCAATATTCAGGTCTGTTTAAGTTTATTGTTTAAATTGTTCAAGAGAAGGCAAATGGCTTTTCTGCAGATAAAAGAGGGGCAACCTAAACAGTTGGCACAAACTTAGAAAAGAACATTGGTGTTCCTTTAAAAACTGACTTTAAAGTACATTCAAGTCTGTTAATTTAAATCTTTTTCCTCTTAAATCTTGTCTAACGTGCAGTAAAAAAAAGGTCTTTAAAGAAATGCTGCTCACCCACGCTCTGTTTCACGTGTCCTAATATCTGGGGTAGAGCACTCGCTGAATCTGCCCGTCGGCCTTATGAGTGTCCAGCCACTTTCCACACTGGAAGATGGTCGTCACTGAGTTAGCTGTGTTGGTCACCTCCACGCACTCCAAAAACCACCCACAGTTGGAGTTGCTGTTGTCGTGCTCCACTTTGACCCTCAGCAGCTCCCCGAGGTCCAGCATCTCCAGCACAAAGCGGTCCGTTCGCCCTCGCTCGAAAAGGTTGCGGAACTTCTGCCGCAGATGACGCTTGCCCGAGTCACCGTTGACGCCATAGATGGTGATGAAAACGTTGGCGTCTGTGCCAGCTCCTTTCACATCCCCGGTGATGACAATGATTTCATACTTGACGGGCACCAGGTTGCGGACTTTGCTGGCGAAACTCTCGACGGACTTGAAGCACTCAAATGTCAGGAACTGGTCCTTTTTGGCTGCCAGGGGGATTTGTGCATCACAGTGGAAGTAATACCTAAACAGGATGGAAAGTTTAAATACACATCAGCGTAAGATTTTATATAAAATAATGCAGGATGGGTGAGATTTAACTCACTTGTTTCCCAGCTCTTTTTCTGTCACCACCACCTCCATAACGTGCCAGAAGGCCTCAGCCTTCACCTTCTTCCCGTCTTTCGTTATGTGGCCAATGCAGATACCGGCGATCTCCCCCACGTGCTTGGACGAGAACTCAAACGTGTCGGTGGCACCGCTGAGAGAGGGCAAACAAAAGTTACATGCAGAGTTTGTACAAGGTTTGATTCTGAACACGGAACAGTTAAATTCGCCGGTTTGCCAGAGAGTTTCTCTTGTGTGCGTCTCATGGGATTAGCTCTCCTGAGAGCAGAGACTCGGAGAACAGAAAGTGAAGCTACAAGATAAAAGAGGGTAGAAAAACAAAACATGTGAAAGAGAGGAGATTATGTAAGGCCACATAATAGGGTTTTACCGTGAGCCGAGGCACCTAGACTCTCTTTGAAGACCTACCATAAGAACTTCTTTTTCTTATTCTCCAGAACAAACTCCTTGGAACGAGCTTTCCTCCCTTCCAACACAATCCAGACATTTTCCGAGGTGGAGGCATCGTCTGTGTTAGCGGTTGCTGTGGCAATTTCATATTCTGTAGGCAATGCACAGACAGGGATTGTAGCACTATGACCATTTCACATCTGGCAAATGGTTGTAATTAACGGCAAGTCATTTGCGACAATTAGATAGCTTGTAATTATGCCCACAGACTTCCATTTTTACTACTAACTGGTTTTGTCACTGAGGTCTACAGAGTCGTTGTTGGCACAGGCCAGCTCCCTCATTGTCTGCTTGTCGTCTTCATTTTTAGCCAGCCAGCGGTCGCAGGGGAACCTGAAGGTCTGGTCCATGGCCTCGTCTTTTACGTCAATGTACTCCAGGTGCCAACCAGGAGCTGGGCCTGTTCAGAGCAAGAGCAACAAAGTCCATTATAGTTTCATCCTTTTAGTACTTAAAGATGATAAGTTTTTTTCTTTTTCTTTTTTTCTTTTTTTTTTTTTTTTTACAATGTAAAGATAAAAAAATATGCTCTACATCCCTCTGTGCATTTGCATCTATGAATTAGTGATGGGAGGAATGACACTTTTCATAGTATCTGTTCCTTTGAGTTTTTATATTTTATATTTATATAGAATCTTCAATCTTCAAAATGTGCAGTATGCTTTTAAAATATGGTTTCAGATTGTCCATGACAGTCTATCATAGTACATGCATATTCAACAGCTAGTGCTGCCCACTCCATACATTTCTTACCAACTGCATTACCAGACATCAGTTATATGTTGACATAAAGATGAAGCATTCATTTTGAATGCAGGGATTCAGGTTCCCTCTTGTACATTGGTAGGCTTTATAAGCTTTATAAGATGTTGCAGAAGTGTGATTTGACTGTATAAATTTGTCATTCTTCCTGAGGAGAGGCAGGCATCCCACTG